>NW_016809835.1:5147816-5164618 GCF_001698545.2 Rhinopithecus bieti | reverse complement strand
ACTGTGGTCTCGATCTCCTGACCTTGTGATCCGCCCGCCTCGGCCTCCCAAAGTGCTGGGATTACAGGCGTGAGCCACCGCGCCCGGCCAACTTTATTGTTTATTAAAAAAATAGTGGGCCGGGCACGATGGCTCATGCCTGTAATCCTAGCACTTTGGGAGGCCGAGGCGGGTGGATCACAAGGTCAGGAGTTCAATGCTAGCCTGGCCAAGATGTTGAAACTCCTTCTCTACTAAAAATACAAAAAAATTAGCCGGGCATGGTGGTGGGCACCTGTAATCCCAGCCACTCGGGAGGCTGAGGTAGAGAATTGCTTGAACCTGGGAGGCGGAGGTTGCAGTGAGCCGAGATTGCACCACTGCACTCCAGCCTGGGCAACAGAGCAAGACTCCTCTCAAAAAAAAAAAAAGTTAATCAATGGAAGGCACCAAATTAACAGAGTAAAAGAAAACAAGAAAATCTTGATTGACACAGAAAAAAAATTTGACCAAAACCAATACCCTTTAATAAAAAAAACACCAAAAAATAAGATAGAAGGGAACTTTCTCAGCCTAATAAAGGGCATCTGTGAAAAACCCACATCCAACATCATACTTAATGATTAAAGACTGAAAGCTTTTCCCCTAAGATCGGGAACAAAACAAGGATGTTTTCTCTCATCATTTCTATTCAACATTGTACTGGATGTTCTAGCCAGGGCAATTAGGCAAGCAAAAGAAATAAAAGCAATCAAGATTGGAAAGGAGAAAGTAAATTTCTATTTGAGGTGTCATGATCTTGTACATAGAAAACTCTAAAGAATCTGCAAACAAATTATGAGAGCTGATAAACAATTTAATCAACGTTTCCTCTCTATGCCATAGACATACTACGTTTTGTTGTCTCAGTTTCTCACCAGCGATAAAGAGTTTTGATAAAGATAGACCTGTATTGCTTATTTTAAAATTCTTTGGTCCCATTCCTGATTTCCTGGATTGGAATCTCATTACCAATTACAATATGCAATATATAAAAATGTTAACACCAAAAGTTGGAAATGGATTAGAATGAGGCAAGACTGGGTAGTGGAATTATTGGATGGGTGGTTTGTATTTTGTTGATTATATTTTTCTCATTTTCCATGCTGAACATGTAGTCCTTTTACACTAAGGAAAATCTTAATAGGTTTTTAGTTAAGAAGCTTATGATACATAACACATAAAATGCAGTGAATACATTTTTGTTTTGATTTGTTTTTTGAGACAGGGTCTTACTCTGTCACCCAGGCTAGAGTGCAGTGGCACAATCACAGCCCACTGCAGCCTTGACCTCCCGGGCTCAAGCTAACCTCCCACCACAGCCTCCTGAGCAGCTGGGACCACAGGCATGTATCACCATGCCCAACTAATATTTTTTAAATTTTTTTGTAGAGACAGGGTCTCCCTGTGTTGCCCAGGCAGTGAGAGAGAAGACCCAAGTCTCTGCATTTTTGATACTGAAGCTTGAGAACCAGGGCAAACTGGAGAGACCAAGGAAGCCTGCCCCACACTGAAGGCCTGGTTCCACTCCATCCCCACCCCAGCACTAATCCATTCCACTGTAGCGTTTTCAGATCAAGGCCAGGATGAAAAATTGAGAGACATTGTGTATTGTTTCAGCTTTGATATAGAGGAAGCAAAAGAGTCCCTTCTCTAAGCCTTGGCAGAACATGCCTTTCCCAGTGGGTTGTGTCTTTGTTTGAGCTGAAAGTTCATCTTTGTTCCTGTCTCTCATTTTGGCTCCTTTCCAATATAAAAGAATTCAAATGTTTTGTTTGATCTTTTTTTAAGTCATCCTTGTCAAGTTGGAGTATTCAGTTTCACAGGTTTCGTTTTTTTGTTTGATTTTTGTTTTCTGAAGTTGGAGTAGTCTTTGCTTTATATATATTTTTTCTCCAACATCGATTGCTCCCATTGAATGCTTCCATATGCAAATTTTTACTTTGAAAGCATTTTTAGTTCCAGCATTATCTACAGTACAGAATTTAGCTGTTAATCAAATTCCTCATTTGGGCAACTAAACTGATGAAAAGAAAGCCAAGCAGTAATGTTGCTACTTTCTGCTTTGCAATATTTTTCCAAATTAGTAAATGAAGCTGGTGGTAGAGGAGTGGGGGAATGGGAGGGGCAGGAAGATGAATGGCGGTAGGCAGGTGGGATGATAATGGCTCTCTACCTTTAGCAAACACTTACAGGTATAAATACTACATATGTTTTGACTAACTGAGTGTATAACAATGCCACCAAAAAACAAAATAATGTACTGAAATTAATTTTCAATTATAATGAGTTATGTCTTGTTATGGGGCCCTATAAAAGATGATCCCACTTGATCTTGAATCTGCCTGCCAGTGTCAAACCTAATGCAGTTAGGGTCACATTAGCATAGAAAGACACTTTGTTTCGATTAGAAAAGGTACTTCCTCTGGGCAGGCAGATTAGAAAATGGCACCTCTTCCTCCGGGTGATGAAGACTAAGAGTTAGGGCACTTGGCTTGGCATGCAGAACCTGGGCAGGTTTTCAGCCTTTTCTGGTGCTCTCTCCGGTATGTGTGTGACCTTGTGTGAGGCCCTGCTGTGTGTGGAGGCCTCAGAACAAGGACAACATGGCATGTGTTCCCAGGATGTCCCTTCATCCATGAACTGACTCTGTGGGGGGCACAGGGCAAGCATTGAAGTCCAGAGACTAATTTATTCCATGATTAACAGGGCAGAGGCCTTTACCCAGCTGGGCAGGAAAAGGACCTACTCTGCCTGTCTTGGATCTGTCCCCACCCTTTGATCACGGATACCTTAGCTCTTGAGAACTGCGTATTTGGCACAAACATCTCCATCTAAACTCCTGCTCTAAGAGACTTGACCAAATGTTGACATTGTTTTAGCATTCTAAGGCCGTGTGCCTGGGATGACCTGGTCCACCTTGAGTTCCAGTCTGGCAAAGCTCAAGGCTGCCAAAAGAATTTACCATTTGTTCCAGCAACACCTGGTCATGGGTCCTTCACATCCCTTCCTCAGAGTATTTGAAAAAACTTCCTTTGTCACGGATGTGTATCTTCTACAGCTCAGGAGTGTCTTTGTCAAGGACCTGAAAGCCCATTCCTTTGAATGTTATGAAGAAGGATAAGGCCTCTGTCTCCCAGTCTCTGAGGGAGGGTAGAAACCTAACTTAGGTAAATGCCAGTTGGCAGACCCAGATGGCCTAATTACATGGATATTGACCCTATCTCACTTCCCCACTTTTTGTAACGTTTCACTTCTGTGACGCTACAGGGGCCAGGCTCACTCCTCTTCCCTACTCCCCCATTTTCTAAGACACCTCTGTGCAACTCACAGTTGAACTTAGCTGTTTCCCCTTCCACAGTTAATTACTGAAGAAAATGTCTTTGCTGTCTTCAACTAGTGTCCAGCTTTATCTTTTTTTTTTTTCTTTTTTTTTGAGATGAAGTTTTGCTCTTGTTGCCCAGGCTGGAGTGCAATGGTGCAATCTCGGCTCACTGCAACCTCTGCCTCCCAGGATCAAGCGATTCTCCTGCCTCAGCCTCCTGAGTAGCTGGGATTATAGGCGTGAGCCGCCACGCCCAGCTAATTTTTTATATTTTTAGTAGAAACTGGGTTTCACCATGTTGGCCAGGCTAGTCTTGAACTCCTGACCTCAGGTGATCCACCCACCTTGGCCTGCCAAAGTTCTGGGATTCCAGGCGTGAGCCACTGCAACCGGCCCCAGGTTTATCTTTGACAGTTCTTCTACCAAGTCCTTAGCCTGCATCTTTCTATAAAGTAACATAACCTGCTATAACTTAATGTTATAGCACACATATTGTACCATGTTGGTACCTAGTTTCTCCAAGTATAATATTTGATCACTGGGCTGGGCATGGTGGCTTACACCTGTAATCCCAGCAGTTTGGGAGGCTGAAGTGAGAGGATCCCTTGAGCCTAGGAGTTTCAGACTAGCCTGGGCAACACAGGGAGACCCTGTCTCTACAAAAAATAAAAAAAAAAATTAGCCGGGCATAGTGGTGCATGCCTGTGGTCCCAGCTGCTCAGAGGCTGAGGTGGGAGGATAGCTTGAGCCCGGGAGGTCAAGGTTGTAGTGGGCTGTGATCGTGCCACTGCACTCTAGCCTGGGTGACAGAGTTAGACCCTGTCTCAAAAAAAAAACCAAAACAAAAATTTAATCACTGCATATTATGTGTTATAAATGTCTTAACCAAAAACCTATTAAGATTTTCTTAGTGTAAAAGGACTGTATGTTCAGCATGGAAAATGAGAAAAATATAATCAACAAAATACAAACCACCCATCCAATAATTCCACTACCCAGTCTTGCCTCTTTCTAATCCATTTCCAACTTTTGGTGTTAACATTTTTATATATTGCATATCATTATGGTCTAAATATTCTGTGAATATATCTGTATGATTAAGCATAATTTTAAAAGCAAAAGTGGGATCATAATTTTTTAAACAGATGCTTTTTCTACTTAACATTTTCCCATGTCATTAAATATTCTTCAGAAATGTGATTTAAAGATTATACAACATTCCATTGTATGGATTTACCAACATTTATTTAACAACTCTATTACTGTTGGATTCCCCCTTCCTTTCCCCACTAACAATATTTTCCCATTACAGACAGTACTGAAATAGTCTTGTAAGCAAGTCTTTGGACTTATCCTTAGTTATTTATTTGGATGAATTCAGAAGGGAGCATTTAACTCCACTGATGACTCACCTCGGTCTCTTGGCTTCTGTGCTATCACACTCTCCCTTGTCTCTCTGGCCATGCTGTTTCTCCTGCAGGATCTTCTGTGGTCCCTATAAGATTTTGGCTGGACCTGTGTTTTTTTCCCCCCATTTTCTCTAAGCAAGCTCACTCATTCCAAGGCTTCACTTACCATGCCTATGCTGATATCTCCTGATCTATATACCTTAAGTCTACATATTTCCCCTGAAGTCCTGAAGATCTCACTATTTTAGATGTCCCCACTTGGATGTCTTATAAGCACATAAAAACTCAACATAGACAAAATGGAACTCGTAATTTTACTCTCCAAATCTTTATCTGCAGTGATTGCTATTTGAGTAAATAACACCATTATTTATCCAGTGGCTCAAGTCAGGAACCTGATAGTCTTGCTTGCCTTCTCCATTATATTGCTTGTTTTGCCAGACTCTGTTGATTCTACTTTCCACCTTTGAGCTCTAGAATCTATTTACTTCTCTTCATCCTCACTGTCACCTCTAGATCAGACTGTCATCTCTTTGCTAATGCAAATGTAGTCCTGTCCTCTGAAATTTAAACTCCTTAAATGGTGATATGGTTTGGCTGTGTCCCCACCCAAATCTCATTTGAATTGTAACTCCCACAATTCCCATATGTTGTGGGAGAAACCAGGTGGGAAGTGATTAAATTAGTGATTAGGAAACACCTGCACTGTTCTTGTGATAGTGAATGAGTCTCAGGAGATCTGATGGTTTTAAAAATGGGAGTTTCTCTGCACAAGCTCTCTCTTTGCCTGCTGCCATCCATGTAAGACATGACTTGCTCCTCCTTGCCTTCCACCATGATTGTGAGGCCTCCCCAGCCACGTGGAAATGTAAGTCCATTAAACCTCTTTCTTTCATAAAATGCCCAGTCCTGGGTATGTCTTTATCAGCAGTGTGAAAACAAACTAATACAAATGGCTTCCCATTACCTTTGGGCCTGGGTCCACACTCCTTATCATGGCTGAACAGGAGTTTTTTTTAAGAATAACAGGTCCTGCCTATTTCTGCAGCTTCATTTCTTGATACCCAACACTCTACTATAAGCCATTGTTTCATAGCTCAACTTCTTGTTGGCTCTGCCTGTTCCATTGTTACATGACCACATCACAGGGTATATCTAGTATGGTGTCTGGCATAACAGACATTTCAAAGGATGTGTTAATAAATGCATAAATATTGGGTGAGAGAGTGTTAATATATTTTCTAGAAGCTACATGTATAGTGATTGAAAAACAGTATAGTTAAGTCTAGAGTCTAGTCTCCAAAATCTAGACTATTTCAGAAGAGTCCAATTCCTGTTCCACAGCCTTGGATTAATTTCTTTACTTCTCTAAGCTTCAGTTTCCTCATGTGTTAAATGAGGATCATAGTATCTACATCAAGTAGATATTGTGGGCATTAAATAAGATAACTTAAGTATGGTATTTAGTACAATGTCTAGCATATAAATGTTTGATAAATGAAATCCAGCAACAATGGCAATGCTGATCATGATACATTGCATCCAGACAGGTGTTCCACTTTCTGCCAAACTGTTACAGTGTATACATGTTCCAATATGCTTTGCAAGTGGCTACTAGTAATTTTTATAAAATGTCCCCTGTTGTCTGCAATGATATAGGTGAAAATTTTATATTTCTTTGATGAATAGCTGTGGGGAAAAGAAAGAGAGATCAGACTGTTACTGTGTCTATATAGAAAGAAGTAGACATAAGAGACTCCATTTTGTTCTGTATTTGAGATGCTGTTAATCTGTAACCTACCCCCAACCCGGTCCTTGCAAGAGACATGTGCTGTGGTGACTCAAGGTTTAATGGATTTGGGGCTGTGCAGGGTGTGCTTTGTTAAACAAGTGCCTGAAGGCAGTATGCTTGTGAAAATTCATCACCATTCTCTTAATCTCAAGTACCCAGGGACACATACACTGCGGAAGGTCGGAAGGTCGCAGGGACCTCTGCCTAGGAAAGCTAGGTATTGTCCAAGGTTTCTCCCCATGTGATCGTCTGAAATATGGCCTCGTGGGAAGGGAAAGACCTGATCGTCCCCCAGCCTGACACCCGTGAAGGGTCTGTGACTGAGGAGGATTAGTATAAGAGGAAATAAGGCCTCTTGGCAGTTGAGACAGAGAAAGGCATCTGTCTCTTGCGCATCCCCGGGCCAGGGAATGTCTAGGTGTAAAACCCGATTGTATGTTTACTGAGATGGGAGAAAACTGCCTTAGGGCTGAGGGTGGGACTTGCTAGCAGCAATACTGCTCTATGTGCACTAAAAAGGTTTATGGAGATATCAAGGCACAGCACTTTTCCTTAAACTTATGTCACAGAGATCTTTATTCATATGTCTTACTGCTGACCTTCTCCCTACTATGATCCTATTATCCTGCCACTTCCCTTTTTCCAAGATGGTACAGATAATGATCAATAAATACTGAGGGAACTCAGAGACCAGTGCTGGCGCGGGTCCTCTGTATGCTGAGTGCCAGTCCGCTGGGCCCACTTTTTCTTTCTCTATACTTCGTCTCTGTGTCTCATTTCTTTTCTCAAGTCTCTCATTCCACCTAACGAGAAACACCCACAGGTGTGGACGGGCAGGCCACCCCTTCAAATAGCAATATACCTATTATTAAATATCCTTTTTTTTTGAGAGAGAGAGAGAGAGAGAGTCTCACTCTGTTGATGAGGCTGGAGTGCAGTGGCATGATCTCAGCTCACTGCAACCTCTGCCTACTGGGCACAAGTGATTCTCCTGCCTCAGCCTCCTGAGTATCTGAGATCACAGGTGCCCGCCACCACACCCAGCTAATTTTTGTATTTTTAGCAGAGACGGGGTTTCACCCTGTTGGCCAGGATGGTCTCAAACTCCTGACCTCAAGTGATCTGCCCGCCTTGGCCTCCCAAAGTGCTGGATTACAGGTGTGAGTCACTGCACTGAACCTAGACATTCTTGTATTTGTACATTTTGGCTTTCTTTTAAAAAAATGTTTCAGTGACATCATTCAGTAACATGCACATAACTTTTTTTTTCTTAGGTATTTCTTTGGATAAGTTTCCAGGAGTGGTATTATAGGAAATTTATCCATATTTTCATTACTTTTGATACATATGCCAGGTTGCTGCCTATAAAACACGGACTAAATATTTTAATTTTAGAGTCCTTCTCTACATCCTGATTCTTCTACTTGTTTTAACTAAAATGCAAAATTTAATTATGTTTTCTGTGTATTTGTTTTCTTTTCAAATTTTATTTTAGATTCAGAGGGTATATGTGCAGGTTCATTACATGGGTAAATTGCATGATACTGAAGTATGGGGTACAAATGATTCTGTCACCCAGGTACTGAGTATTGTACCCAATATTTAGTTTTTCAACCTTTGCTCCCTCTCTCTCTCCCCCCAGAAGTCCCCAGTTTCTATTGTTGCCATTTTTATGTCCATGAGTACCTAATGGTTAGCTTCCACTTATAAGTGAGAATATGTGGTATTTGGTTTTCTTTTTTCTTTCCTTTTTTTTTTTTGAGACTGAGTCTCGCTCTATTGCCCAGGCTGGAGTGCAGTGGCATAGTCTCAGCTCACTGCAACCTCCACCTCCCAGGTTCAAGCAATTCTCCTGCCTCAGCCTCCCAAGGAGCTGGGATTACAGGAGCCTGCCACCATGCCCAGTTAATTTTTGTATTTTTGGTAGAGACAGGGTTTCACTATATTGGCCAAGCTGGTCTCAAACTCCTGACCTCAAATGATCCGGCCACCTCAGCCTCCCAAAGTGCTGGGATTACAGGCGTGAGCCACCATGGCCGGCCAAAGGATGGCAAATATATATGGTATAGTAAACATACTCCAGAAGTATTCTTTTTTTCTAGCTAAATGAAAGTGACAGTGTTTAACTTTGAGAATTAGTTAGGATTGCCTTTGTTGGTAAGTAACAGAGAAGACTGGAGGTGAGCAGCCTGGAATTGGTGTAGCAGCCACATAATATCACCGTTGTCCTAGGTTCCCATCTCTTGGCTCGAGCATATTAATACATGGATTTCATTCTCATGATCAGCTCATGGTTCCAATGTGGCTGCTCTGCTCCCAGACTTAAGTCTTCCTTCCAGACAGGAAGAAGGAAAAAGTACAAATGCTTGACAAAAGATAAAGGTATATGCCAATTGAGTCTGCCCTCTTTTACCAGAAAATAAAAGCTTTCTTGGAAGCCATATCTAATAATATTTTGCTTACATTTTGTTGGTCAAAATGACCATATGGCTATCCCAGCTACTAGAGGAGTCTGAGGGAGGAAAGCAGTTTTAGTGGGGCACATTGCCACCACGAACAAAAATTGGGTTTGTCCTAAAGAAAGAAGAGAATGGATATTAATTAAGCAACTTGCAGTACCTACCATGGATGTAAATATGTATGTGATTTTTCATTAATAATATGAAAAATTGCACATTTTATTTCTTTTAAATCCAAACTAAACTTACCAAATTCTCTGCCCTTCTACCACATATTAAAGCAAATCATGCTGCAAAACAAATGCAACTGGGCTTCTCAAACTTATTTCCCTTTTCTTCAGGTTCTTTTTTCCCCCCAGGGCACAGGATCACTCAGGAATTTGAAATCTGCAGTCATAGTATGTTTGACCAATAAAACTGAGTCAAGGCCGGGCGCGGTGGCTCAAGCCTGTAATCCCAGCACTTTGGGAGGCCGAAGCGGGCGGACCACAAGGTCAGGAGATCGAGACCATCCTGGCTAACCCGGTGAAACCCCGTCTCTACTAAAAAGTACAAAAAAGTAGCCAGGCGAGGTGGCGGGCGCCTGTAGTCCCAGCTACTCGGGAGGCTGAGGCAGGAGAATGGCGTGAACCCAGGAGGCGGAGCTTGCAGTGAGCTGAGATCCGGCCACTGCACTCCAGCTTGGGCGACAGAGCGAGACTCTGTCTCAAAAAAAAAAAAAAAAAAAAAAACTCAGTCAAAACACTGCTTTTAATTCTGAAAGCATTCCTGTGACATGTTTTCTTACATACCAAAGGAAGAAATCAAGCATTCTAGGATAGGTGTCCCTTTTTGTCTTTTAGTGCCTGCAGGGAAGATTGTCTTTCTCCATTGCCATGGCTGATATTATTAGCTAACTAGTTAACTGATTGGCTAATAGTTTCAATCTAGAAATCCCTGGGCTACTTCAGTTATTAAAATGTTCTCCTATGGCTCACGCTTGTAATCCCAGCACTTTGGGAGGCCGAGGTGGGTGAATCACAAGGTCAGGAGTTTGAGACCAGCCTGACCCACATGGTGAAACCCCGTCTCTACTAAAATTACAAAAAATTAGCCGGGCATAGTGGTGCGTGCCTGTAATCCCAGCTACTCAGGAGGCTGAGGCAGGAGAATTGCTTGAACCTAAGAGGCGGAGATTGCAGTGAGCAGTGATCACGCCACTGCACTCCAGCCTGGGTATTAGAGTGGGACTCTGTCTCAAAAAAAAAAAAAAAAAAAGGTTCTCCCTGTGACTTTACATATTTAAAACACATGATGCATTCCAAATCTTCCCATTTATGCTGAGACCAGCTCAGTCAGGGAGACCCTAGCCCCGGGGCACTAGAGGAATTCAAGACACACACACAGAAATATAGAGGTGTACAGTGGTAAATCAGGGGCCTCACAGCCTTCAGAGCTGAGAGCTTCGAACAGAGATTTACCCACACATTTATTGACAGCAAGCCAGTGATAAGCATTGTTTCTATAGATTAACTAAAAGTATTCCTTATGGGAAACAAAGGGATGGGCTGAAATAAAGGGGTAGGCTCTGGTTAGTTATCTGTAGCAGGAGCATGTCCAGGCACAGGTTGCTCATGCTGTCGTTTGTGTTTTAAGAATGCCTTTAAGCAGTTTTCTGCCCTGGGCGGGCCAGGTGTTCCTTGCCCTCATCCCAGTAAACTCACAACCTTCCAGCGTGGGCGTCACAGCCATCACAAACATGTCACAGTGCTGCAGAGATTTTGTTTATGGCCAGTTTTGGGGCCAGTTTATGGCCAGATTTTGGGGGGGGGCCTGTTCCCAACACATTTATGTCTTATTGGAGAATCAAAGATGATGATGAATCTTTCTGAGGAAATGTGTCTTTTCCATGCACTAAATAAACAGAACGAAAACTTGTAATTATGCCCTGGAACTGGGAGAGGGGGGACTTGGAGAGCAATTACACTTAAATGATGTAAAATGAAAATGTGCTTTTCAAAACTAACAGATTATAAAATTTTGCTTAGTATATACTAGAGGAAGTTTTTACAAGTTTTATTGCCAACTAAGGGTTTAATTTCTCCTTCCTGTCTGGGAAAATACTAGATCTAAGAAATTATTTAAACTTGAAAGCATAGGATATTTGGTATGTTTTAGGGCTTCAAAAGCAAAATCTATCCATATGGCATAGGATTTTGTGCACATTTAAGGCAGTATGGAATTCTGGTTAAGGGAGTATGCTCTTGAGCCAACATGCTAGGATTACTATCTGTGTGACCATGGGCAAATTGCTTAGCTTCTCTGTGTGCCTCAAGGCTCCTCTTAGGTAAACTGGGGGTAACAGTGTATACCTGGAAGGATGGTAAGAGGACTAAGTGAATTAATTTCCATAAAGAAGTCTGTAGAGTGCCTGGCAATTTGTTAGCTGTCAAAAATATCAGTTATGATTTTAGCTATTAAGAATTCCTCTTCCCCAGTGCAACTAAAGAGCTCTTTTCTGGGTCATGTGTATTAGTAACCTCTAAAATCCAGGGTTGTGGCAAGCTTTTTTTACTTAAGATGGTTCCACTCCTCTTTAAACATAGAGGAAAAATGCAATGAGAACGAACTCTTAACATGTTTCCTTTGCTAATAACAAAGTAATAATTAAAGCAAGCATTCCAACAACAAAAACCAAAGCAATAATCCTTTTACTCTAAAAACCTTTCAGGCAAAAGCCTCAAAGTGTATTTCAAAATATTGTGGTCACAATTTTCAGCATATACTAATCTGATAAAAGCTCATTTTTTTAGTTGTTGTTCTTTGCCTGTAACAGGACTAGCCGCAGACAAAACCCCTCAGACACCAAGATAGTGAAGGGAGTGGCTTTAATCAGCTGGGAGCATCGGCAGGCTAGCGTCTTAAAATCCGAGCTCGTCAGATGCTCAACTTCTGTCCCTTTTAAGGGCTCACAACTCTAAGGGGGTCCACGTGAGAGGGTCATGATCGACTGAGCAAGCCAGGGGGTATGTGACAGGGGCTGTGAGCACCGGTGGTCAGAGTGAAACAGAACAGAATGGGAGGTTTCACAATGTCTTTCCATAGAATGTCTGGAATCTATAGATAACAACAGTTGCTAGGTCAGAGGTCCAATTTTTACTACTAGGCTTAGGTCAGGCAGGCCCAGGCCTAGTTTTGGGTCTGGTTCCTAGGTGCTGGACTACCTGTCTTTAGTTTCACTTTTCTTTCCTTTTCTGAGTATAGAACAATAGAAAACAATATGAGAGGGTCTCTCTCTTCCCTCATTTGCCCCCTGTGAGACTCTCACTTTTTATTAGTGGGAGTTCTCACTCTCATTTTTGCTACTTATGTCTTCTTGTGCAATATATTAATAGTGATTCATATAGTACACTTGTGCTGAAGCATTCTGGTGAACGAAGGTAGTGATGAGGCTTTTTATCATTTGAAGAAGTACAGGTAGCAAACAAGGGAGCAGTAAGCAGGTTCCTATTACTATTATAACTCTTATTATAAGAGTTTTAAATCCTCCTAGTGCTGGGAACTGCCTTCTAAACATAGCTTCAGGATCGAATCCATGCTACACTTGTATGGGTACATGTGCCAGTTTTGTCATATTTCTAACTATGTCTTTAACTACTTCCCTTTGATTATCTATGTGAAGACAATAATTAGTAAGGTTAAATTTCTTATAGACCTCTCTTTCAGCTGCTAGCAAGTAGTCGAGAGCCAATCTATTTTGATAGATAGCATTTCTTATCTGAGTTTCTTGCCAGGTCAGAATAGTCAAGGCTTGACCGGTTTTATTAGTGATGATTTCTAAAACAGCTTGCAACCATATGATTCGGCTGAGCATGTAAATGGGGGTCTGGTATCCCCATGAGCCGTCTTGTGTCTAAGCGGCAGGCCTATAGTATTGTTTAATTTTCTTGGGGGCTATTCATTATTTTCAGTTTGTTTATAGCTATGCTTTTCTTTTTGTGAGAAGCATAGACAGGGAAGCCAAGGAGTTCACATGTTTTTTATGGGCAGTAGGAAGAAAGATGGTTTAATAGTGCCAGTAACACAACTACCTGTCCACTGGTCAGGCAGCTTAGCTTAGATTCTACGTCCACATATCTAGTATAGCCCAGTGGGACCGTCTAGTCCCAGTGGGATTCTGGGTGGGCCTAAATGGTCTGCAATTTTGGAAATTTACTGAATGGATTTTTATCTGTATGTTTTGAACTCCACCATGTATTTGTTTTTGTGGTACTATTATATAGTTTTTGTCCTAGGCAACTAAGTCATTCTACAGAATGAGTGAATTCTTTCCTTTTTCTAGCCATGCAATATTGTCCAATAATTGAGACTTTTAGAACCTAGAAATGATCAGGGTGATTCTTTAGGGCCGGGAATTCATCAGGAACTGGGTCAGGAGGCACTAATTCTCGGGCTTCTTATGACCATTGATCTCCTGTTACAGTTCTTTCACAAACATAACATTTAGAGACTGGGCTACATACCTTGAATAGAACAGCATTATATAAACAAGTTTCGTTTAGAGTCCTGGCACACTTATAATAACCATAAAATAATAGGACTGTAGCACTCTTTTGTCCTACCTCAGTGACTTGATGTGTATACTGGGAACAGTCCTCAATCTGAGGAAGGTCAGTTGAGGTCCTTACTGTACAAGTCCACATTTTAAGGAAAATGAGTCCCGTGATGAGTTTCCTCATGCTTCGGCCATGCGTGGACCAGTCAGCTTCCGGGTGTGACTGGAGCAGGGCTTGTCATCTTTTCAGAGTCACTTTGCAGGGGTTCGTGAAGCTGCTCCCATCCATATATAGCTCCTAGTCTACTGATGTGTAAGGATGGTCTCGGAGGTTGGACCCACTAGAATAAACTGAGTCTAATACCTCTACACAGTTATGTTTAACTGGGCTCTCTCATACAAGGAGTAAGGTGACAGGGTTTAGGGTGAGGCAAACTTTAATGGTTATGCAGGAATTTTCACAGAGCAANGGTGATTCTTTAGGGCCGGGAATTCATCAGGAACTGGGTCAGGAGGCACTAATTCTCGGGCTTCTTATGACCATTGATCTCCTGTTACAGTTCTTTCACAAACATAACATTTAGAGACTGGGCTACATACCTTGAATAGAACAGCATTATATAAACAAGTTTCGTTTAGAGTCCTGGCACACTTATAATAACCATAAAATAATAGGACTGTAGCACTCTTTTGTCCTACCTCAGTGACTTGATGTGTATACTGGGAACAGTCCTCAATCTGAGGAAGGTCAGTTGAGGTCCTTACTGTACAAGTCCACATTTTAAGGAAAATGAGTCCCGTGATGAGTTTCCTCATGCTTCGGCCATGCGTGGACCAGTCAGCTTCCGGGTGTGACTGGAGCAGGGCTTGTCATCTTTTTCAGAGTCACTTTGCAGGGGTTCGTGAAGCTGCTCCCATCCATATATAGCTCCTAGTCTACTGATGTGTAAGGATGGTCTCGGAGGTTGGACCCACTAGAATAAACTGAGTCTAATACCTCTACACAGTTATGTTTAACTGGGCTCTCTCATACAAGGAGTAAGGTGACAGGGTTTAGGGTGAGGCAAACTTTAATGGTTATGCAGGAATTTTCACAGAGCAAGCTTTGGTATCTAGTTAGTCTAGCATTCATTAGCTAATGATGTCCTTTGGTATTTATTAAAGTCACCACAGCATGGGGGGACTTTATGTTTAGGTTTGGCCTAAGAGTTAGCTTATCTGCTTCTTGTGCTAATAGGGCTGTTGCTGCCAGGGCCCTTAGATATAGGGGCCAGCCTTTGGAAGCCTTGTCTAGTTGTTTTGAGAGATAGGCCACTGGCCTTGGCCAGGGCGCTACAGTCTGGGTTAAAACTCCAACTGCCATTTTTTTTTTTGACACATAGAGTGTAAAAAGTTTTGTCAGGTCAGGTAGCCCCAGGGCTAGGGCCGACCTGAGTTTTTCTTTTAAGTCATGAAAAGCTTGTTGCTGTTGGTTGTAATAGATGTAGTTTATCTAATTTATATTTTTATTGACTGTCATCTACCAAAATACTGACTTAAATCCCGTAACTATTTGATTTCAAGCTTTAAATTGATCTGGTATTCCTTGCGAGACTCCAATTGCATCTAAATAGATGTGAGAGTCGAAAGACCCATAAGGAGCTTCTCTCGCTTTACGATGTCTTATTTTTTTCTTTCTCTGGTTGATGAAATGCCAGGGTGAAAGGGATAGCCAAATGGACTAAAGCACAAGTGCCACTCTAGTTATTCGGCAGAGTGCCCAGTAAAGGTCCACCACAATACCAGCACACATCCACGCAGGGATGAACAAGGGCTGACAGATTGATAAGCTCTTAAAAATTCTTAAGCTCACTGCATCCCTTCAGGTCTCCAAGGAATGCTAACTTTCCTCCCTGTTGTGAGAGACATGAAGTGAACTTAGTGTTGGGACACGGAAGCTGGATGGCCCTTGGGGGCTGACCTGCGGGGTGCTGGACTTTGGGATATAGCAGAGATGGAGCTTGGCATGACTTATTACTCCAGGCTGTAGAATCCTGGAGAAGAGCTACCATGGAACCCATGTTTAGTCGATTGGAGGACCGTCTTAGTGCAAAGGGGACAATCTGGGCCTCTCGCCTGCCATGTGCACAAGCATAATAATTGCTTTTGTTTAACGTGCAGATGGAATATTTGATCCATTTCAGCTAGGCATTTGCATCTTGATATGCTGTCTTTTTTTTATTATTATTATACTTTAAGTTCTAGGGTACACATGCACAACGTGCAGGTTTGTTACATATGTATATGATTTGTTTTTTTCTAAAGACCACCAGAGCGGGCACAAAAGAACCAGCGGGCAGGCAAGGCTAGGAGCAAAACTGCAAATTTATTTTTGGTCACCTAGCTTCAGGGGAAGAAGGTGGGTAGGGAGAGGTCTGTCGGCCTCTGGCAAAGGAGGCCAACAGAGTCCCCCATGGGGCTCTCGGGCGGGGTTCCTGATACAGTCCCGACATCCCGACAGGAGTGGGGCTGGGAAGTCCACGTGTGGCGTCCATCGGGAGCGGCTTTTCTAGGAGTGGGAGGGCAATAGGCGGGGCACGGGCGTGTTGGCGGGAGGGGGGGGTGGCGTTCTGCAGGTGCAACCAGGTAAATCTTAGTCTCTTCCGATTGACGTCACCTGGCGCATGCCCGGTTGGTCTGCACCTTCCCGGGCGCCGGCTGCGTGGGAAAAGTTGGTGAAGAAGAACCCGGAAGTGCACTATCTTGCCTCCGTTTGTCCAAACAGTATACATGTGCCATGATGGTGTGCTGTACCCATTAACTCGTCATTTACATTAGGTATATCTCCTAATTCTATCCCTTGCCCCTCCCCTCTCCTCACAATAGGCCCTGGTATGCTGTCTTAATTGCCAAACTTTGTTTTAAGTTTTTAACTTCTATGATCCTCTAGTAAAATGAAAGTTTCCTTTAGCACCTATTTTATTAGTTTTAGACCAAAGAAAGCTAAACACCATTTTATATTTAATAACGCTTCTTGTATGATTTTATACTAGATAAGCTAAATTTTACCTTTATATTAGTGTGTTATTCATGTTAAACTTAATTTTAATAAAGCCTTATAGACATATTTATCTAATTTTTAATGTTTGACCCTAAGGTAAGATTTTATAGACTCTTTTTAACCTTTTATAATTTTTGTTAAAGAGCAGGTTGGTGCTTTAAGAAAAACCTGTTGCGTTTTTACTTTAATGTCCAGTTCACAGAAAAACTGGATGATATCTTTTTA
>NW_016809835.1:5144992-5147740 GCF_001698545.2 Rhinopithecus bieti | reverse complement strand
TTTTTTTTTTTTTTTTAAAGAGAACTTTCTTTATGTCTGTGGACTAGACTGTCTAAGGCCACAAGATTAGAAGTTACTGTAATACATGTTACACTGTTAACTTTTAGCAAACTTTGTTGAAAATCTTGTAAGTTTGGTATTTCAATTATCCTTTCTTTTAATAAGACGTTGTTTAGTCTAAATTAACTTAGAATTGGTATAGATGGCTTTTAAAGGAATAGAATACAGTGTTTTTTTCTTAACTATTTGTATATTTCTCTTTCTCTTTTTCTTTCTCTCTTTGACTTTCTGTCTGTCTCTCTCTGACTTTCCTTTTGCCTTTGTCTCTTTCTCTTTCTGCCTCTCTCTGTCTCTCTCTTTTCTTGACTCCTTCTTTGTCTCTCTGTCTCTTCCTCTCTGTCTCTTCCTCTCTCTCTCTCTGCTGGTCTTTCCTTGCCTCTGCCAGCTGCTTATGCTGCTGTTCTCTTAACTACTGCGGCGCGGAAGGGGGTCTAAAATCAGCTGTAACTGTCTATGTACGGAAACTGGTCTGGGTGCTTTGGCTTACAGGTTACCTTGTGCCATACCTTTGAAACAAGGGACCGGTCTAGGCTTCCTTCTGATGGCCAACCCACCTCTCATGCTGGCCAGTCTATTTCACACAAAGTTCTAAGTTTTCCTGGTGTCATAGTAATACCGTAATCTCCCTTAAATCCTTTCTTGAAATTTTTCAACATAGTTCCTAGTGGGGTGGGCTTACTTTGTGCCTGACCCATGTCTCTTCGAGATAAAACACCCCCCCCACACACTACTAAACAAAGAATGGGTAAAAAGGGCACACACACTGTTACAGTTTACGTCAAACCAGAATCAAAACCAAAATCAGAGTATCAGGAAATCCAAGCCAGGTCAAAACCAAAACCAAAGTATCAAGCAACCCAAGTCAAGTCAAAACAAAACCAAAGTGCCGGTAAAGGCACACCGTGGGTGATCAGGCCACGCTTCCACTCAAATGGAGTAGGCAAGTTCCCAAGACCAGTCCTATCAAGCAATTCAAACCAAGTCAAAACCAAAACCACAGTGCTGATAAAGGCACGCCATGGGTGATCAGGCCACGCTTCCACTCGAGTGGGCAAGTTCCAAAGACCAGTCCTGTCAAACAATTCAAACCAAGTCAAAACCAAAACCAAAATGCCGATAAAGGCGCGCCATGGTTGATCAGGCCACACTTCCACTCAAATGGAGTGGCCAAGTTCCAAAGACTAGTCTTACCAAGTTTCAGAAGTTCAGACTCCAAGTGCCAGTTCCTTCCCGGTGTTCAGTCACTGCATTGATCCTCCACGGGGGCCTGCCATACACTGCTCCGGCGAGGTGTTCCACCGGGGCAAATGCCTACCCGGGAGCACTCTCAGGATCTGCGTCGCTCTGGCTGGTTGGAGTCCCTGGCAGGGATGTTCCACAGGGCAGGCTAAAGCCGCCTAAGGAACTGCCTTGACCATCCGCTAATCACCTCGATTCCCAGTCAGGGAACCAAGAAATGTAGCGAGATGAGCCGCAGACAAAACCTCTCAGACACCGATAGTGAAGGGAGTGGCTTTAATCAGCTGGGAGCATCGGCAGGCTAGCCTCTTAAAATCCGAGCTTGTCAGGTGACTCAACTTCTGTTCCTTTTAACGGCTCACAACTCTAAGGGGGTCTGTGAGAGAGGGTCGTGATCGATTGAGCAAGCCAGGGGGTACATCACAGGGGATGCGAGCAAGAGTGGTGAGAGTGAAACAGAACAGAACGGGAGGTTTCACAATGTCTTTCCATACAATGTCTGGAATCTATAGGTAACAATAGTTGCTAGGTCAGGAGTCGAATTTTAACTACTAGGCTTAGGTCAGGCAGGCCGAGGCCTGGTTTTGGGTCTGGTTCCTAGGTGCCGGGCTACCTGCCTTTAGTTTCTCTTCTCTTTCCTTTTCTGAGTATAAAACAATATAAAACGATATGAGAGGGTCTCTCTCTTCCCTCATGCCCACTAACATAAGCAAAATTTGTCTCAGCCAAAGAGAGAAGTCAATGGTTGAAGGGGTGGCCTGCCCCTCCACACTTGTGGGTGTTTCTCCTTAGGTGGAACGAAAGACTTGAGAAAAGGAGTAAGACACAGAGACAAAGTATAGAGAAAGAAAAGCGGGGCCCAGGGGACCGGTGCTGTGCTTACAGAGGACCCACACCGGCACCGGCCTCTGAGTTCCCTTAGTATTTATTGATAATTATCTTTACCATCAAAAAGATAAGGGAGTGGCTGGACAATAGGATCATTGTAGGGAGGAAATCAGCAGTAAGACATATGAACAAAAATCCTTGTAACATGAATAAGTTTAAAGGAAAATGCTGTGCCTTGAGATGCATATGCAAACATCTCCATAAGCCTTTTAGCAGTATTGCTCCAGCAAGCCCCACCTTATTCCTAAAGGCGGTTTTCTCCTTGCTCAGTAAACAAAGCACACAATGGGTTTTACCCGAAGATGTTCCATTGCCCAGGGACGGGCAGGATTTTTAACCAGCAAGCTGCCTTCAGGTACTTGTTTAACAAAGACACATCCTGCACAGCCCAATATCCATTAAACCTTGAGTCACCACAGCGCATATTTCTTGCAAGGACAAGGTTGGGGGTAGGGTCACAGATTAACAGCATTTCAAATACAGAACTAAATGGAGTCTCTTATGTCTACTTCCTTCTATATAGACACAGTAACAGGCTGATCTCTCTTTCTTTTCCCCACA
>NW_016809835.1:5135040-5144393 GCF_001698545.2 Rhinopithecus bieti | reverse complement strand
GGGACGGGCAGGATTTTTAACCAGCAAGCTGCCTTCAGGTACTTGTTTAACAAAGACACATCCTGCACAGCCCAATAACCATTAAACCTTGAGTCACCACAGCGCATATTTCTTGCAAGGACAAGGTTGGGGGTAGGGTCACAGATTAACAGCATTTCAAATACAGAACTAAATGGAGTCTCTTATGTCTACTTCCTTCTATATAGACACCGTAACAGTCTGATCTCTCTTTCTTTTCCCCACAAATGGTGATTTAAAAAGAAAAGAAAACTCTCAAAAATAGTGTCATGTTGCAAGTAGGGAAAAGAATCAGGCTGGGCCTGGTGGCTCACATCTGTAATCCTAGCACTTTGGCAAGCCTAGGCAGGCGGATCACTTGAGCTCAGGAGTTCAGGACCAGACTGGGCAGCATGGCGAAACTCCGTCTCTACAAAATTTAGTGGGGTGCGTTGGTGTGCACCTGTAGTCCCAGCTACTCCGGAGGCTGACGTGGGAAAATAGCTTGAGCTTGGGAGGCGGAGGTTGCAGAGATCGCAGGTTGTAGAGGTGGAGGTTGTAGAGATCGCGCCATTGCATTCCAGCCTGCCTAGGCTGTGGGAGTGAAACCCTGTCTCAAAAATTAAAATAAAATAAAATAAAATAAAATAAAAAGGGACTTCTATTTTTTTATAGGGCTGGGTGAATGTAGTTCTGTCTCCTACCAGTGTAGCCAGACATTTGGGAGCCAGGCCTCCCTAATTCAGGTACAAATACCCGCACACTTCTAAGACAATAGCTAAGAGTTAATCACACCCAGGCATTTCAAATATTATAAACAAGTTGTATTGGTTAGCTTTACAGTAAGGCCTGAGGCTTCAACATCTGTAGGGCATAGTCTGGTAGCCAAAAAAAAGCTTCCCCAAATGGCAATTGTTTGAGATTACCCTGGGGAATCCTACTTACATATAGCTCTAGAAATGTAAATACAAGTCACATAATTTCATTCATCGCTGGCTATAGGTAGAACCCAACTATCCAAAATTTCTGTTCTATTAAATCTAATTCATTACGTTTCATTAAAATGGTAAATGATGTGTAATAGTCAAGATTTTGGCTAATTAAATATTATACAAATGAAACAATATATTCTTACATGGCAGAAAAGCCTATTTTTTTTTTTTTAAATCAGGGTCAAATATATCTGTATCAACAAGTATTCTTTGAAGTATTTTTTGATCTTGCTAATTTTGCTAATCATTAGGAAATTCGTGAAAGTTGGTATTGTGATTGTTAAATATTTCCCAGGAATGAAAGAAGCAATTTCCAACTTTTCTGGATGAGCTTAACATAATGCTACGGTTCTTGGATAATGAGTAAAAGAAAGTCTTGACATTAATACATACAATATTGTTTCTCAATACATTTATTAAATACGTTAGACTACAATATGCATTACCTTAAAGACAATGTATCATGTTTTAAATGCAGGGGGGCTAATTTTTTCAGTAGGAATGTGCAATTAGCAAAGGCGCAAGAGGCCATACGACGGTAGAATAGAGCTGGCAGAGGCAGGGGAGGAAAGCCGGATGGAACCCTGCTGCCTTTCTGGGTCAGGGTTAGCTTGTACCGGTTAAACGGTGAAAGAGAAAAGGTCAGCGCAGGAATTTGGTATTTTCCTGACATCTCCAGATGAAAGTCCGGACTCTAGGACTTCTCTAGACTGTGAAAGCAGACCACATTCTTCCTTGCACGCACCTAAGTGGCAGTAGGTTTAGGATGAAGGTGGCGGGGCGGAGGCCGGCGGTCCTCGCCCGTGCCCTCTGCACCCCTGTCCCGAGGTCGGGATGGCCGCGCCCACTCTGGGTAAATTTCAGGAGGGCCTGCGCGGGGCTGGAGAACTCCGCCGGGATATGCGAACAGAATCCTGCGAAGGTTGGCATTAAAGGAATACGCAAAATCAGCGTTGTAGCCCCCGCGGCTTAACTGCATCTATTTTTATATCTAAGCCAAGGTGACTCTTTAATACCAGGCCATCGCCCTGAGCTGGGCGTCGCGCTGCCGGGTGACGGCGGCCGGGGCGGAGAGAGGGGGCGCGGGTGGCTAGGTTGGGGCCGCGTGGCACCCCCGGGCTGGCCAAGGCCGCACCTGCCGGCCAGCGCCTGAGAGCCTGGGCTGGAGGGAGGCAGGGCGGCGTAGCCGGCTCCGAGGAGGGGCCGCTCTGCGCGGGCGGGTGGGGGGATTCGCGGTGGGCGCGGGCGCTGGCGCGGAGCGGAAGCGAAGGCTGGAGGCGCTGCGGCGCTAAGTGCGTCACGTCGTCGAGGGCACGGTGGCCGCGGCCGACCCGCGACGAAGGAGCCGGGCGTCTGGGGCGAGCGGGAGGCGGCCGCACCAGCCCTGGCAGCCGCGAGCGGTGCGGCCCGGGACCAGCCGGAGGTCGCCAGCGAACAGCCGCCGGCTCCATTCATTCGCGCGGCTCCGCCTCCTTTCCCGTGCCCTTCCAGCGGCTCCCGGGGCGCGTCTGAGGTGAGTGCGCTCCCTATCTCCGGCGCGGACTGGGGGTGAGGCCGAGGCGGTCGCGCCAGGCCCTCGCCCCCGCCGGCATCATCCCGCGGACACCAAGCGGCGACGCGGGCCACCGGCTGTGAATGGCCCCTTCGGGCTGGGCCTGGCGCAGACCGGTGCGGGCCGCCTGGACCCGGGGCTCGCGTCCAGCTGGCGGCGGTCTGCGGGAATCCCGTAGGGCGTGTGGCGCCCCCAGGTGCGCCGGCCTCCGCCTTGGCGCCACCATTTTGTGTGAGGGAATGCTGGTCTTCTCTCCTCGCCTCCGCCGCGGGCCGGTTCGCAGCTGCGGCTGGCCGCCCCCTCCCCTCGTCTTCTCCCCACCTGGATGCTTGGCGTGCGCGCTGATTGCTTTGGCTTGGGGAGACGCGGACTCGGGGAGGTGTGGAACTTCAGCGTTTAGACTCGGTTCACGGGACCAGGTGGCCTCCAGAGATGCTCTGACCGCCTTCCCTTACCTGTAACTACTTTTGGAATAGATACTGTATGATTCTCTCTCCTCTAGAATGCAGGTCGTTGCAGTTTTGTCGTAATTGTGTTCTCAGCTCTCCATTATGCCATTTTTTCAAGAGGCCTGTGCCTCGGGAGGTGAAACCTCGAACCCTGGGTGGTTTATGGCTCGGGGGTCTGGATTACATTGACTCCCATGACTGTCCTTGGGGAGAAAGTATGAAGCATCTCACTGGCTTTTCAGCGTCTGGGAAGCGGCGTGGGTATCGTATCGGGGTGGATTCGAAAATAACCACCTGATGCAGGTCACCTTTCCCCGCTGGGAGAGCAGTTCCTAACGTAAATTAAAACGGTTTGTACGGATTTTTTGGGGGGTTGGAACCGGAGGGACATATTTCTAAAAAATTTCCAGAAGGGAAAGTTTTCATTGTGATTCTCACAGAACTGTGACACAATTTGTCATTTTCAAGGTTCCTGAGAATTTGGGAAATATTTTAATTCGTTGGCTCCTCGCGAATTACTCTACTTATGAACTGAGCAGATTATACCCAAGCCATTTGTATTTTGTCATTGCATCACAGACAGGGATTACAATCGGGAATGCTGGCTGTTGCATAATGAACACATTGGGCCCTGGAGGGAATTCACCGAAGTGGATCTGGGTTTGGTGTGCCATGCTATTTTATTTTTTACACAGGATGTACAGATAATCTTTGCAAACTACGTCCCTTATGCTACTATGAAGTGTTGACAAGAGGAAAGATTTTTAGTGACTAGTATGGACCAGACTAAAATTTTTAGTATTTTAGTTTTGCTTGTTTTGGAGGAAAGGCAAGGAATGAGATGGCGAGAGGCACCTGGGAAAAGTCCGTTTGTACTAACACTCGAAGCGGAAACAAAGATAAAACATGATCGTCATAGTGGACTTTTCTCCTTAAATTAATGATGAGGATCTGTTTGGAGAACTTAGAATTAGCTTATGTGAATAGCAACGTTGACCTTCCACGTGAGTGACCGTAAATTAAGATGTTTTACCTGTGGATTTTAGGTTCTTGTTACAAGGCTTCAAATTAGTCTGACCTTTGAGATAGTATTCAAGTCATTACAAATGCTATCATTTATTTAATAAAGATGGAATATATATCCAACAAAGGATTTTGATTTGGAGAAAACAAATTAATTAAGTGTTTTTGAGGAAAGATTTCCATGTCACCCTCCTTATTAAATTAAACTTTTCATTTTCTGTTTCGTTGAAAACTCCCACTAATTTTGTCTTCAAACAAGTGATTCCATATCGTGTACCACCCCTGGCAGAAATATCATGCTTCCCATTAAAAATATGTTCGTTCCATAGGGAGAATTATGGAGGCGAAAAGAACCTTAGACATTTAGAGATGAGTCTTGGTTTAGGGAATTGAAGCAAAGCTTGCCTGCTAGGGATTGCGGGTGACCTGTCTGGACCTATCCTAGGCCTGTGGGGATGAGATTTTCTTTTTTCTAGCAAGTAACAGCGCTGAGTTAAACACAACTCTTACACTTTTACATTGATTCTGTTATTATACAAGTCAGAGAAGTTCACTGAATTGGTAAGATAGTATTTAATTGACTCCAGTTTGGAAGTGATCTTGGTGTGCTTTTGTCTTTGAGGTTGCTTGAGATTTTGAACATTATTTTACCAATGGTTGAGAAATTGAAAGCAAAAACCTAATATTTTTCTCTATTAGCTCCTGCCTGAATACTCCGTTTTAAGTCTTAAGCATATTATGTTCCGTCGTCTGCCTAAAATTCATTAAGATTTACTTTTAAAGGTAAGTACAACATAAGAGAGTTGAGTATTCATGTAGAGGTTCCAGCAGTATCTGTCTGGCTCACGCCTGTAATCCCAGCACTTTGGGAGGCCGAGGCGGGCGGATCACGAGGTCAGGAGATCGAGACCATCCTGGCTGACAGGGTGAAACCCCGTCTCTACTAAAAATACAAAAAATTAGGCGGGCGTGGTGGTGCGCGCCTGTAGTCCCAGCTACTCGGAGGCTGAGGCAGGAGAATGGCGTGAACCCGGGAGGCGGAGCTTGCGGTGAGCCGAGATCACGCCACTGCACTCCAGCCTGGGCCACAAAGCGAGACTCCGTCTCAAAACAAACAAACAAACAAAACGAAACAAAACAGTATCTGTCAAGGATTCTGTATAAAGGATTGTTGGTTGGGTAGGAAGTTAAACAAAACTTGTATGTTCCTTCCACTGAGATTTTGTGATTCTAAGTGGAAAAAAGAAATTGTGTGATTATCATATTTAAGATGATAGTCTCCTCCCATGCCATTATTTTTTGTATATTTAGCCCTGAAATTTAAGTTCTAAATTTGGTATGCCTCAGTGGTGGTAGGAATATTTCACAATTGTTTCAATGATAACAATAAAATCACTCAAGGTAGAATTATTAAGGAAAAGGTGTGATGATTTAAAGATAGTGAAGGAAAAACTAATAATTTATCAGATATCCTAGAATACTTATTAGACTCTTGGAGTTTTAGAGTTGGTATATGATACCTTAACGTTTACGTGCTCTGTATAGGGGACTACTCATCTGTGCTAACCTGTTTTTTAGGCTAGAATTGTGACTTGCCTGGATTCCTTCCACCCCCACCTGTGTTTTTTTTTCTTTGTTTGTTTTAAGAATACAGGTTTGGTTACTAACTGTTCCAATAAAATGCTAGTTTTAGGCTAAACAAAGATAGCTTTCTTTTTTTCCTCAAACATTGAGTATCTGTTGTGTGTTGTAGGGCACAAACAGGCCCTACTGTCATGGAGTCTATAGTTCAGTGAAGTATTGTGAATTACAATGTTAACAATTCCTTAAGGTCTAACTACAAAGATTTTTGAAAATACAAGTTGGGAACAAATTTAGCAAATTGCGTATTTCAAAAAGTGCCAAGTTGTATGTTGTCACACTTTATTTGTAACTTCTCAGGTATAGAATTAGTTTAATTTGGAAAATTCATTCCAGTAGTCCTTGTAATGTGTACTGTGAGGCTGGGTACAAAAACATGAATGTACAAAGTAATCTAGAAATTCAGTCTTAAAGATGAGACAAACATTAAGCAGATAATCCTGTCCTGTGAGTGAACTGAACAAAGTAATATGGGGCTTGCAGAGGAGGGCTGCATTAATTCTGTCTGAATGACTCTGGAAGGGCTTTACAGAGGCGGTGACAGTTGAACTTGGTCTTGAACAATGGATAAGTGAGAACTTGTCAGAAGTTTTTGGGGATGTGGGATACGATGAGAGACAGTCCCAGCAAATGCTAAAGCGTAGAGTTATAACCGGTCCTGTTCTGAAAACAGGAAAGTCAGTTGATCTGGCCCAGGTCCCATGGTGGATTGGGATCTGATTGTGAATGGATGTGTATGAGTTTTGCTCCATGGTGATGGGGAACCAATAATGGGTTTTTGAAGAAAGGAATGAACAGAATGGGGTTCTCTCTCTCTCTTTTTAGGAAGATCATTCCAATAGCAGTTTAAACACTGGATTGGAGTGGAGAAAAGATATGAGCCTTTATGATAATCTTGGCAAAGCCTTGAAGCAAAGCTGTGGCTGTGGAGGTGACAGAGGAGGGGCTAGAGTTGAGACACATCTGCTGAAGTAGAAAGGCAGTATTTGAGGTGGAAGGAGATGTGCTTTGGTGTCACACAGACTGGATTTAAGTCAGGGCACCAGGACTCTGCAGCCATGGTTGTGTAAATGAGGGATAGTTACTTAGGCTTGGCTTCTTTAGCTGTAAAATGAGTATGAGACATACTTTGCAAGCTTATTGAAATGACCAGAAGTAGAGTATAAAGCTCACTGACGTGTGATATGTGCATAATGATAGTATCACCCAATTTTGTTAATGATGACAATGAAGAGTTGTGTTAAGGGAAAGGAATGACTGAGTGGAGGATGACTTCAACAGGTTTTAGCATACAACTGGGTAGGTGGTTGCTTTGTTAATATAGAATGTGAGTAAAGGAAGAAGAGAGGATTGTAGAGGGAGAGAAGTTAACATTTTTTTTTTTTTGGAAGATGGAGTCCCGTTTTTTTGTTTTTTGTTTTTTGTTTCTTTTTTTTTGGAAGATGGAGTCTCGCTCTGTTGCCCAGGTTAGAGTGTGGTGGTGCGATCTTGGCTCACTGCAACTTCTGCCTCCTAGGTTCAAGTGATTCTCCTTCCTCAGCCTCCTAAGTAGCTGGGATTACAGGTGTCCACCACCACGCCTGGCTGATATTTGTATTTTTAGTAGAAACAGGGTTTTACCATGTTGTCCAGGCTGGTCTTGAACTCCTGACCTCAAGTGATCTGCCTGCCTTGGCCTCCCAAAGTGCTGGGAGCCACCATGCCTGGTTAACTTTGGATATACTTTATTTAGGTTTGGGTTTCCTGAGGGAGAATCCAGGTAGAGGTATTGCGTGAACTGTTGCAAATATGAATCAGAAATCTAGGCAGATAATAGATAGTAGGGAGCTACCAGTGTATATATTTGGTAAATGGAGCCTCTAGATGGGATAAGATTTCTAAGTAAGAGCAAGTGGAATAACCGAGGCTTATAGTTAGGTGAAATGTTGTGAATTAAAATGTTAAAAGGTTCCTTAAGTCCAAATGCACACAATTTTTGAAAATATGAATTGGGAACAAATCCATTTATTAGACTGTTTTTATTTTTGAAACGGAGCCTCACTCTGTCACCTAGGATGGAGTGAGTGGTGCAATCTCAGCTCACCACAACCTCTGCCTCTGGGTTCAAGTGATTTTTAGTAGAGACGGGGTTTCACCCTGTTAGCCAGGATGGTCTCGATCTCCTGACTTTGTGATCTGCCCGCCTCGGCCTCCCGAAGTGCTGGGATTACAGGTGTGAGTCACTGGCCCCCGGCCTTATTTAGAAATCTTATCCTGTCTAGTGGTTCCGTTTACCAAATATATACACTGGTAGCTCCCATATCTGTGTTATCTGCCTAGATCCCTCTCCAGAAAGTCGGATTGTCCTGAGTGTCAAGGAAAGACAGAAACTTTTAAGTGACAGAAGGTGGTCAGTTTGGTGTAGTCTGTCATAAGGTCAAGAGGAATAAGAATGAAAATAATCAGTTGAATTTGGAACTTGGAGGGTTATTATAGATCTTATGAGTAGTAGCATTAATATAGTGATAAGGACAGAAGCCAATTTAGTAATTTATAGAAGTGGAGAAAAAGTCAGTGAGTTTGACTTACTGTTATACAATGAAAGATAAAGTACTAAACCATACTAATAAAGAATTTTGTAGTCTGAAAGCTTTTATACATGTATACCAGTGCTTTCAAGTTTGGATTGGCTTGTGATATACCTGATTAATTTATTCTGGTACTTCCATCAACAGTAGTTGCTACTCAGTGCAGTTCTACAGTTTAAGCCCATAGGCATAGGTTTGAATCCTGACTTTGCTGTTTCTGGCTGCCTGACTTTTATTAAGATACTGAATCTCTCCTGGCGTCAGTTTCCTCATCTGTAAGAGTGGTTATTACAGAATTTATCTCAAAATGTTGTTGACAGAATTACCTAAATGTGCTAATGTATTAATGGTGAGCTACTAATATTATCAGCGGAATTAGGATAGCTTTTAGTATCTAGTTCAGTGATCCTCATCTTCTTATCTTTTCTCCCTTTTATTATCTCTCTACACCCACCCCATGTACCATGTATGACACTTCGTTGAGGTTCTTTTCTTTTCTTTTCTAATAGTGATGGGGTCTTGCTTTGTTGCCCAGGCTGGTCTTGAGCTCCTGGCCTTAAGCAGTCCTTTCACCTCAGCTTCCCAAAGTGCTGGGATTATAGGCATGAGCTACCATGCTCAGTTGAGGTACATTTCAAAGCAGTAATTTATTTCCTTATTTTAAAAAAATCGTGATGTATCTATTCCTCATCAATCAGAGCTTTTGATTTATGTGAGATAGAACCGCAAGTTGAGTTGATAGAAATGTTAAAAATTAAGAAAACCTTCATTTTTTGTTAGTTTGTGTATTAATGTGAAGGAAATGTATGTTTTTTGGTTTTTGTTTTTTTGAGATGGAGTCTTGCTCTGTCACCCAGGCTGGAGTGCAATGGCGCGATAGCTCACGGTACTCTCCGTCTCTCAGGTTCAAGCAATTCTCCTGCCTCAGCCTCTTGAGTAGCTGAGACTACAGGCGTGTGCTACCATGCCTGGCTAATTTTTTATGTTTTTAGTAGAGACGGGTTTCGCCATGTTGGCCAGGCCGATCTCAAACTCCTGTTCTCAGATGATCCACATGCCTCGGCCTCCCAAAGTGTTGGGATTACAGGTGTAAGCCACCATGTCCAGCCTTGTTTTGTTTTTAGAAACTGAA
>NW_016809835.1:5093960-5134597 GCF_001698545.2 Rhinopithecus bieti | reverse complement strand
AAAATAATTCATGTTAGCCCCTCTATAGTTTCTATGGGTCCCAAACTAAGAGGCTGTCTTCTAATTTTAGATATGGTGTTGTTCTCTATTAATTATTTATACTCATGAGTGGAAAATATAGCTAAATTTAGCAAAAAAGTGCCCCAATTTTTTTTTACTTTTAAATTTTTCAACTTTTATTTTAGGTTCAGGAGTACATGTGTAGATTTGTTAAATGGGTGAATTGCATGTTGCTGGGGTTTGGTGTACAAAATGATTAGTCACTGAGGTAGTATACATAGTACCTGATAGGTAGCTTTTTGGCCCTTACACTCCTCCCACCCTCTACCCTCAAGTAAGCCCTGGTGTCTGTCGTTCCCTTCATTGTGTCCATGTGTACTCAGCGTTTAGCTCCCATTTATAAGTGAGAATATGTGGTGTTTGGTTTCTCTTCCTTTGTTAATTCCTTTAGGATGATAGCCTCCATCTGCATGCATCCGTGTTGCAGCAAAGGACATGATGTTTTTGTTTATTTGTTTGTTTGTATTTTTGAGACAGAGTCTCGCACTGTCACCCAGGCTGCAGTGCAGTGGCGCGATCTGGGCTCACTGCAACCTCTACCTCCCAGCTTCAGGCGATTCTCCTACCTCAGCCTCCCAAGTAGCTGAGATTACAGGTGCCTGCCACCAAGCCCCCCTAATTTTTTTGTATTTTTGATAGAGACAGGGTTTCATTATGTTGGTCAGGCTGGTCTCGAACTCCTGATCTCATGATCTGCCCGCCTTGGCCTCCCAAAGTGCTGGGATTACAGGCATGAACTGCCTGGCCTTGTTCTCTTTTTTTTTTTGGACTATGTAGTATTCCATGAAATACCCAAATTGTAGACATCTTGTTATTTGGCTTTGGAATATAATACATATCTAAAAATACTTGAAATTAATTTCAAACCATGAAAGAAGAAATAGAAGTGATTCAGAATAAATTTTGTTCGGAGAATACTAATTTTTTTGTATCTGAGTAGTGTCCATGGATGGAAAAAAATGGCATACTGGCTTGGATAGACTCAAGGGAAGTTCTTGTGCCTGTGACAGTACTTACAATGGGCAGAGAGAAGTTTCTCCTGTCTCTAGCTGGAAACATACCAACTGTAACTAACAGTATTCTTTGACTAGTTTGTTGGCTGGTCATGTTTTCATGCACTGTAATTAATTCATTTTTGGGTAGAATTCATTGTTGGAAAGTCCCAGTTCTTTTACCCTTTAAAGATACGCAGAATAAGTCTAAACTTCGAAACTTTTCATCAGCATACTGATTCTTCAAATATTTTAAGAGTAGATTTTTTTTTTTTTTGAGACAAGGTCTGGCTCTATCACCCAGGCTGGAGTGCAGTGGTGCAGTCTAGTCTTGACTCACTGCAGCCTCTACCTCCCTGCAACCTCTGCCTCCCGGACTCAAGCCATTCTCTCTCAGCCCCCTGAGTAACTGGGACTACAGGTGCATGCCACCACGGCCGGTAATTTTTTGTAGAGACGGGGTTTTGCCATGTTGCCCAGGCTGGTCTTGAACTTGTGAGCTCATTGGCTCTGCCCATGTTGGCTTCCCAAAGTGTTAGGATTACAGGTGTGAGCCACCATGCCCAGCCAAGGGTAGCTTTCTTGCCTCCCTTCCCCAGTGGGAATTTTTTCTCCCAATTTCAGTTCCTTATCTGGTGTACCATGGTTTCGAGATCTTTTGCCCTCTTGGCTTTCTCCGTTGGAGGCATTCCAGTTTTGCACTGATTTTTTTTTTTTTTTTTTTTTTTTGAGGTAGAGTCTTACTCTGTTGCCCAGGTTGGAGTTCTGTAGCGCCATCTCGCCTCACTGCAACCCTCACCTCCAGGGTTCAAGCGATTCTCCTGCCTCAGTTTCCCGAGTAGCTGGGATTACAGGCACGTGCCACCATGCCAGGCTAATTTTTTTTTTTTTTTTTTGAGACGGAATTTCGCTCTGTCACCAAGACTGAAGTGCAGTGGTGCAATCTCAGCTCACTGCACACTCCGCCTCCCGGGTTCATGCCATTCTCCTGCCTCAGCCTCCCGAGTATCTGGGATTACAGGTGTCCGCCATCACACTCGGCTAATTTTTTTTTTTTTTGTATTTTAGTAGAGACGGGGTTTACCATGTTAGCCAGGATGGTCTCGATCTCCTGACCTCGTGATCCGCCCGCCTCGGCCTCCCAGAGTGCTGGGATTACAGGCGTGAGCCACCGCGCCTGGCCCTTTTTTCCTTAAGATGTGCCCCTTGGAAGGGAATAAAACACTGCAGATACTGTCTGATCCATGAAAAATGGGATATTTTACCATCCCTGGATGGAAAATTTATTTCACCTTAAAAAAAACCTTGGTTATGGTTCATATTTAATCTAGTATCATCTAAATCTCAAGGTCTTCTTATTTGTCTCTGTCCTGCAATGAATAATTTAAAAACTATAGTGCAATGCAGTGAATTTTATTTTTCCCCTAGCTCTATTTTGGAGTAACTCATTAAAGAAATATTTGGACAAATAAAATAAAATACCTAGGTATAAACTTAACCAAGGAAGTAAAAGATCTCTACAATGAAAACTGTAAAACATTGATGTGAGAAATTGAAGAGGACATAAAAAATGGAAAGATATTTCATGTCCATATATTGGAAGAATCAATATTGTTGAAATGTTCATATTACCCAAAGCAATCTAAAAATTCAATGCAATTTCTATCAAAATACCAATGACATTCTTCACAGAAATAGAAAAAAAAAAATCCTAAAATGTATATGGAACCACAAAAGACCCAGAATAGCCAAAGCTATCCTGAGTAAAAAGAACACAACTGGGGAAATCATATTATCTGACCTCAAATAATACTACAGAGCTGTAGTAGTCAAAACAGCATGGTACCAGCGTAAAAACAGACATGTAGATCAATGGAACAGAATAGAGAACCCAGAAATAAATCTATACATCTACAGTGAACTCATTTTTGACAAAGGTAACAAGAACATATATTGGGGAAAGGAAAATCTCTTCAATAAATGGTGCTGGGAATACTGGATATCCATATGCAGAAGAATGAAACTAGACCTGTATCTCTTGCCATATAAAAAAACCAAATCAAGAAGGACTAAAAACTGAATCTAAGACCTCAAACTATGAAACTATTAACATAAAACATTGGGAAAACTCTCCAGGGCATAGGAGTGGGCAAAGATTGCATGAGCAGTACTCCACAAGACAGGCAACCAAAGCAGAAATGGATAAGTGGGATCATGTCAAGTTAAAAAGCTTCTGCATAGCAAAGGAAAACAACAAGGTGAAGAGACAACCCACAGAATGGGAGAAAATATCTGCAAATTGTCTATCTGACAGAGAATTAATAACCAGAATATATAAGGAACTCAGACAACTCAGTAGTTGAAAACACATAATATTCTGATTAAAAAATGAGCCAAAGATCTGAGTACATATTTCCTAAAAAAAAGACATACAAATGGCAAACTGGTATATGAAAAGATACTCAAAATCATTGATCATCAGCAGAATGGAAATCAAAACTACAATGAGGCCAGGCACCGTGGCTCATGCCTACAGGGTGGCTGAGGTGGACAGATTGCTTGAGCTCAGGAATTCGAGACCAGCCTGGGCAACATGGTGAAACCTCATCTCTACAAAAAATACCAAAAAATTAGCTGAACATGGTGGTGCATACCTGTGGTGTGGTGGTGCAGTCACTGCAACCCCCACCTCCCAGGTTCAAGCAGTTCTTCTGCCTCAGCCTCTTGAGTAGTTAAGACTACAGGCATCCGCCACCATACCTGGCTAATTTTTTGTATTTTTAGTAGAGATGAGGTTTCACCATGTTAGCCAAGCTGGTCTTGAACTCCTAACCTCAGGTGATCTGCCCATCGTGGCCTTTCAAAGTGCTGGGATTAAAGGTGTGAGCCACTGCGCCTGACCTTATGTGATTATTTACCCTGATGTGATTATTATCCATTGTATACTGGATCGAAATATCTCATGTACCCCGTAAATATATACACTGTTATGTACCCACAAAAATTAAAAATAAAGGATATATTGGGTAGGCATTTTACTTCGTCAGTGTGGGGAAAAGAAAGAGAGATCAGCCTGTTACCGTGTCTATATAGAAAGAAGTAGACATAAGAGACTCCGTTTTGTTCTGTATTTGAGATGCTGTTAATCTGTGACCCTACCCCCAACCTTTTCCTTCAAGAGACATGTGCTGTGGTGACTCAAGGTTTAATGGATTTTGGGCTGTGCAGGATGTGTCTTTGTTAAACAAGTACCTGAAGGCAGCTTGCTGGTTAAAAATCCTGCCCGTCCCTGGGCAATGGAACATCTCGGTGTGAGACCTGGTTGTATGCTCTGTTTACTGAGATAGGAGAAAACCACCTTACGGCATAAGGTGGGACTTGCTGGTGGGACTTGCTGCAATGCTGCTAAAAGGTTTATGGAGATGTTTGCATATGCGTATCAAGGCACAGCATTTTCCTTTGAACTTATTCATGTCACAGAGATCTTTGTTCATATGTCTTATTGTTAATTTTCACCCTAAAATGATCCTGTTGTCCTGCCACTCCCTTATCTTTAAGATGGTAAAGATAATTATCAATAAATACTAAGGGAACTCAGAGACCAGTGCCGGCATGGGTCCTCTGTAAGCTGAGCGCCGGTCCCCTGGGCCCACTTTTCTTTCTCTATACTTTGTCTCTGTGTCTCATTTCTTTTCTCAAGTCTCTCGTTCCACCTAAGGAGAAACGCTGACAGGTGTCGAGGGGCAGGCCACCCCTTCAGTCAGTTGTTATATTTCCTATTTTTTTTTTTAACTTTAGCTTTAAAACACTTGACTTCATTTTATTGTGTAGTAACCATTTAAAATTCTGAAGAAGAGGGGTCATGGCGTTTAGATATAGAAAAGTCTGAAGAAACTTTATTGCAAGGTTTAAAAACATTTAACTCCTAAGGAGTGACTGAATAATCTGGTTGTTATATTCTATAATTGTATTACACTTAGAAACATCATGGATTACGTTGGCCTTTTGTCTTGACCTTTAAAGCTGGCCACCAGGTTAAACCCTCTGGAGACAGATCGTGTAGGCTCATAGCTGAACTCGGCCACTTCCTAGCTGTGTGAACTTGGACAGCTTACTTAACCTCTCCACATCTGAGGCTCCTCATTGAGAAAGTGTGTATAGGAATACCTGATTCATAGGATCATTTCGAGGAATGAGATGTGTAGAGTGTTTCAACACAATGCAAGGTGCAAGATAAGTAATCAGTAAATTTGGTGGTTCTCTTGTTATCATTGGAAAATACATTCTGAGTTTAAAAAAATGATTGTGAATGGCATTTTGAGGTTATCCTTTTGTAAATTAAGACCTTTCTTCCTAGCTTCCATCTCCAGGTGAGCTGTAAGTGCTTGGAAGGAAAGTAATCAATTGTAGACCTGTATCACAGTAATCAACTGTAGACCTGTAGATCGCTGATAGCTGATCATTTGGCTCATCCTCACTTTTTACCTGTGCTGAAAAAGTAGATTATTTCTCTCTGGAGTTCTGAGCCTGGTAGGAGAGAAAGATGAAGAAAAATGAACATTATTATATATTATGTATTGTTATGTGATAAGTATATTAAAAGATTTATGCACAAGGTACTTACCATAACAGTCCCTCAACTTATCTCCCTTCATTTCTTCCTACCAATCCAATCTATATGTAGCTGTCAGATAATTTGTCTTAAAGAATAGCGTTGAATGTCTCTTCCATGCCCGAAGTCCCTTAATGGCCTGCTGCTTGTATACCAAGTGAAGTCTAAACTCTTTAATCTAGGATTCTTGGCCTGCTATGTTCTGTCCTTAATCTATTTTCCTAGTACTTCCACCACCATTTGTCTTTATATACCTTAATTCTCTTGGTAAATCCAACTGCTTGCCATTCTCGGTGTACTTTCAGTCATCCATTCAGCATATTCTTTTTTTTTTTTTGTGAGGCGGAGTCTCACAGAAAAAAAAGAGGGCGCAATCTTGGCTCACTGCACCCTCTGCCTCCCGGATTCACGCCATTCTCCTGCCTCAGCTTCCCGACTAGCTGGGACTACAGGTGCCCGCCACCACGCCCGGCCAATTTTTTGTATTTTTAGTAGAGATGGGGTTTCATCGTATTAGCCATGATGGTCTCGATCTCCTGACCTCATGATCTGCCCGCCTCAGCCTCTGAAAGTGCTGGGATTACAGGCGTGAGCCACCATGCCTGGCCTCATCATATATTTTTTTTAAGGGTCTTCCCAGCTATCTGCCTGTTGAAAGGCCATCTGTTACTTTTTGTCTAGCAGCATGTTCTTGTTCATCTGCAGCAGCTCTTCCTCCTAGTACCAGTGTGTGGTTTATTTATACAAATTTTTATTCAGTCATTCATTTATTTAGTAAATATGCTTTGAAGTTAAATAAGACTACTATCTCTTGTCCTTTCTTCCCATGGGCCTGCTACCAATGAGAGGTAAGAATTGTACTGAATCTGGGTAAATAAGCCCACCTCAGTTTGCAAGAGAGTAGCATGAGCAGGTTAATGAGGCCATGGCTCCAAGTGCAGAGCTGGAGAGGCCCAAAAGGACAGAATTAGAGAATCTGTGGTTCAGAGGCTGACGTTTTTCCAAATTGCTGAGATACTCTGCTACATAGTGGCAGCCCATGGTTATATTTCTTAGTTGTCTAGTGAAAATACTAGGGAGTTTGGTCCAGTAGTGGTGGGGATTGTGACTCAGCAGAATATTTTGCAAATGGTATGCCAAAATTAAGTGCCAAGTTTTGTTTTGTTTTTGCTTTTGATGTGAGTTAGACATGTTTCCTTTAAAATGAAAACATCAGTCTTCATTGTTCTAAATGAGACAAATCTCTGTGCTATTTTATGTTAAAAATATCTACAACAGTGAACATATAGTTTAGACTCCTGTTTTTAAAAATTGGTTGTATTCTGGAGGTTTACTATGTCCGACCCCTTTTAACTTCAATAGAGTCCGTGTATAGTCAGATACGTGGAAGAGAAGCTAGGATAATGTAAGGAATTTTATATTGTCAATGTTGAAATGGACACAATTTTATGGTTTATTAATTTAAGTACTTATTTTATCCTTCCTGATCTTTGTACACTGCTGATTATAGAGTATTTAGTAGTCTGGGTTGTGAAGTACCAGAGTTGCTGACACATTCCACAGGCAAATGTATTACTTTACTGTACTAGGGTATGTAGTAGGGTCATGTGGAAGCTTCAATTACAAGCCCATTTCTGTTTCTTTCTCTCTTAAATATCTATTAATTTATTGTTAGACTTCTGCAAATGTTTTGAGGCATGTAAGTAGCATTCTCTATATCCTGCTCATAGAATATAGATAGTAAGATAATGATTTATTATCCATTCCGGGTGTGGTAATTCAGTATGTATTTTGTGTTCCAGCTGTTGAGCACCTTTGAAATAATCTTTTTTTTTTTGTTTTTTGTTTTTTTTGAGACAGAGTCTCGCCCTGTCGCCCAGGCTGGAGTGCAGTGGTGTGATCTCAGCTCCCTGCAACCTCCGCCTCCCGGGTTCAAGCGATTCTCCTGCCTCGGCCTCCCCAGTAGCTGGGACTACGGGTGCCTGCTACCACGCCCGGCTAATTTTTGTATTTTTAGTAGAGATGGGGTTTCGCCATGTTGGCCAGGCTGCTCTCAAACTCATGACCTCAGGTGATCCACCCGCCTCGATCTCCCGAAGTGCTGGGATTGATTACAGGCGTGAGCCACCGCTCCCGGCCTCTTTATGAGTTTCGTTTTAGCCTTATGAGTCCTGCTTTGCCTCCCCAGGGTAGAACACTAAAAGTTCATATTCTGTCTCCCTTGGAATTAGGATGGAGGCGTGTAACCCAAATTTTGCCTATCACATGTATCCAAGAGAGACTGCCCTGCAAAGTGAGCTACTGGAGGAAGGAGGCCCTAACGGGATTTGACTTTCTTCTCTTGTGTTTCCTCCCTTGGGGCCCTCTCGTCTTCCTTCACCTTACCAGGAGTAATTACTGTTAACAGTATAATGTATCCTTCCAGACTTTGCTATACAAACATATTAATCTTTTAAAAAACTTAGCTGGGTGTGGTGGCATGTGCCTGTAGTCTTAGCCATTCAGGAGGCTAATGTAGGAGGATTTTTGAGTCCAGAAGTTTGAGGCTATAGTGAGCTGTGATCGTGCCACTGCACTGCAGCCTGGGTGACAGAGTGAGAGTCTGTCTCTAACAACAAACAAAAACAAAGCAAAAAACGAATGTAACTAGGCATTTTTTCAAAAAAGGTTGAGTGTTTTTGATGTTTGTTTTCCTGTTTTATGAATTTTCTATTCATGCCCTTTGTCTATTTATTTACATCTTAGCTTAAAAAAAAAAAAACTTCATTGTTAGTCTGTATTAAGGTATTAGATTGTATAAATCATATTGGTTACAATTTCCTCTGAGTTTTTTCTTTATAGATGCAAAAGTTTTGGGCAGGGTGCGGTGGCTCACACCTGTAATCCCAGCACTTTGGGAGGCCGAGGCGAGCAGATCACCTGAGGTCAGGAGTTCGAGACCAGCCTGACCAACATGGGGAAACCCCATCTCCACTAAAAATACAAAAAATATTAGCTGGGCATGGTGGCATGTGCCTATAATACCAGCTACTTGGGAGGCTGAGATGGGAGAGTTGCTTGAACTGGGGGACGAAGGCTGCAGCTAGCTGAGATCCCACTACTACACTCCAGCCTGGGCGATGGAGTCAGACTCCATCTCAAAAAAAAAAAAAGTTTTGATTGATTTTTTAGTTATTAGTTGTAGCAGTTTATTCCTTTCTCAACCAGAAGGAATTTTCCTCTATGTGTTCTGTATGTTCAGGTAATTTGCCCATGGTTACACAGCTAGTAATCCAGTTTGGCTCAAGAATACGCTCCCTTAACCAGTATTTTATACCACCTTTCACACACTCTCAAAATCCTTTGCAATATAGCTGGATTTTGCTTTTGAAGGCCTAAAACATGTCAAATACACAGTACTTTCATGCTTAAATGATATCTAGGAGCATTTTCCTGTACAGGAAGAGAGAATTAAACCTTGAGTTGGAAAGAATACTTGGAAAACTTCCTCTGACATATATTAAGCAATCTTTAACCATATTAGGGCTGCCTAAGGTGCTATGCTTTCAGACATACCAATGTGATGGAAAAAAAACGGACATCGGAGTCAGACTGCTGGGTTCAAATACTAGCTCTGCTGCTTACTAGTGTGCCCTTGAACAAGTTACTCAGCCACTTTGTGTCTTTGTTTCCTTTTTGGCCAAGTGAAGAGAATTAAAACATCCACCTCATGGGTTTTTGATAAAAGTTACATCAGGTAATACACATGAAATGTTCAGAATAGAACCCGGCACGTAGTCCACTGTCGGATTAGTGGTTATAACTTCAAAAGACGGTTTTGCTTCCTACTTGAAATAAGAAGAGCCAACAGGTATGAATCCCATTCAGCTTCCTGCTCCATTACCTAATTTATAGACAGTCATAACCCATCCATAATTAAATGTTTTTACTTTCCCAGAAAACAGAAAAGGATTGCTGTACAGTGTTGAGGCCCATCTGATATTTTGATAGTTGTAGCAGTTATTTTTTTCATATTCAAAAACTTGGCTCTCATAGTAGAAAAAGGTGAGTGGTTAGAGGAATCTAGCATTTAGGACCTTGGGGCAGGAGCGATAGAAGAAAAAGTAAGTAAGGTAAAGATGATGAACTGATATAGTACAGGGCCCAGGTTAATTAGAGAAGGAAATGATGTTAGAAAACAGAAAGGTGGGCGCAGTGGCTCAAGCCTGTAATCCCAGCACTTTGGGAGGCCGAGACCGGTGGATCACGAGGTCGGGAGATCGAGACCATCCTGGCTAACATGGTGAAACCCCGTCTGTACTAAAAAAAATACAGAAAACTAGCTGGGTGAGGTGGCGGGCGCCTGTAGTCCCAGCTACTCAGGAGGCCGAGGCAGGAGAATGGCGTAAACCTGGGAGGTGGAGCTTGCAGTGAGCTAAGATCCGGCCACTGCACTCCAGCCTGGGCGACAGAGCGAGACTCCGTCTCAAAAAAAAAAAAAAAAAAAGAGAAAACAGAAAAGGGAGGAAGGAAGAGGAATCATAATAAGGTTCAGAAATAAGGTTGAGAGCGTTGCTGATTATGTTGCCTAGATACCTAACCTATTCTCAGTGTTGGAGAGACAATTGTGAGAGGTAGGATCATGACTTGGATTGGTTGAGATAATTATTTTTTTTTTTGCTTGAGATTTCTTTCAGCTCTGTAGTGTACATATTTTTTTTTGGATCTGCCTCTCCCCACAAAGCCCCCAAATAATAACAGTAACCTGTAAGAATCATGAAATAATTTAGGAGCTGAACATGTAGAATACGTTCCCCTCTTTTAAGAATATAGTTGGCATCCAGTAATGAACAATAAGTAGGGAAAAAAATCACAATAATTTAAATTTGTTTTCTAACTCTTTTCATTCTTTAGGGCATTCATTCTGTCAAATACATATTTTTTTTGGGAAAAAGGAATTATTAAAAGGTAGATACAATATAGCAGATGCTGATGATCTTAGATCTCTTATATAAGAGGTCTTGGTATTATGTCTTTATACAGCTTACCCTGGATTAATGAGCATACCATTTGCTTAATTTGTAAATTAGTTTGGACACTTTTTACACTTCGCTGTCCATTCTGTGTCAGTTTTTTGATGAGTTCACTTAAGGCTACATTAAGCTTTCTCATTCATGTAGAATCTAGTTAGGCCTTTTGGTTTATCTCATGGACAGAGCATAAAGTACTTGACAGAATTTGATCTGACAGCTTTACAGTTACGTAACATAGAACAGAAGCTTAAAAACAACAAAAAAGAGAAGCAAGGGATTTATCATAGCAACCTATATTTCTCTCTGGAACTTTACCGCCCTTCCACTGCCTTTCTAAACTAGTAGCAGAACCACTGTTAGGCTAGCAGTTTACATAGTCTTAAATTAACCAAGACTCCAAAACAAACAAAAAAATAATTCCAAGCATTTAGAGGTGAGAAGGTCTTTAGGATTATCCTGTCCAGTTGCATCACGTTACCAATGAGAGTACAGAAGCCTAAAGAGGGTAAGTAACTTGCCTGTGGTCATAAAGCTGGTTAGTGGCAGAGCTGACCCCACAGCCTAGGTCACAGAATTCCAATTCTGCTGATCTTTCTGGTGTAATATGTGAATAGAATATTTAATAGTATCATTATATTTTACAAAAGAAAATGTTATGTAACCATGACAAATACTATATTTGATTTTGCATATTTAATAAAAATAATTATATTTAAAAGTATATCTGATTGCCTGGGTTCATATTTCTTTAGCCTTACTAGTGGTATGATGTTAGTCAAGTCTCTTGAATTCCAAAACTGTTTCTTCATTTATCAAATGCGGCAGATAGGAGTTCTTTGTTATATAGTAAATGTGACAGTCTCTCTAAAGTCTGATAAAGGGATATTTCTCAGTAAAGGTTACCTGCCGCTGTTACTGATTTATAATAATAGTTTCTAATTCTTTCATCTTCCTTTAAATTCACATAAAATTTAGCACTGAGAATGGAAACAAAAGTATTGGATTTAAGAACAGATTTACAAACATAAAAATATTTTAGAAGAGAGATATAGGTGTGTGTGTGTGTCTGGGTCTTTGGAATTAGGGAAGTGTTTTCCAGTTTTTTTAATATTAAAAGCTATGATGGATACAGTTGTTTTTAAACGGTGTTCAGAAATCACAATATCTAACTAAGGGGTTTCTCCCCTGGTGGTCTTCTGTATGCAAATTTGAGGGTATCTAAATTGTCAGACTCCAGGACACAGGGTTGTTTTGTATTTAAATAACATTTTGTATATTAAAAAATAATCTTTGACGATAATAAAAATAAGCCCAGAAGTTATTTTTTCTGTTAAAAAACTTTACTTGAAAAAGAGAATGAAGAATCACTAATTTCTGTTTTCATACTTTAGTGATGTTCTACTTGCCTTTAATCTGTAGTAGTGTCTTTTTGTATAGTACTGTGTTTTCTAATGTGCTGACATACTACTGGCAATTTGGTAGGTATCTTAAGATTATATTCAGGTGAACACTTGTAGGAAATTTAATGCTGATTAGGAAAATGTATAATCTAATATATCAAATTGGTGGTTTCATAGGTCTTAGTATTTTTCGCTTTATTGTTGCACGCAAGTCTTAATAGTTTAGGGTTAAAATATTTCTAAAAAAGTGAGTTGAGATTCTGATACATGCTACAACGTGGAAGAACCTTGTGACCATTATGCACAGTGACATAAATGCGACACAAAAGGACAGTTATCCTATAATTTCACTTAAATGTTTTTAGAATAATCCATTTCATAAACAGGAAGTAAAATAGAGGTTACCAGGGGCTGGTGGGAGGAAGGAATGGACAATTATTGTTTAATGGGTACAGACCATGTTTAGGGTGATGAAAAAGTTCTGGAAATGGATAGTGGTGCTGGTTGCACAACATTGTGAGTATACTGAACTGTATACTTAAAAATGGTTAAAATGGTAAATTTTGTTATGTATATTTTATCACAATTATAAAAGGGGAGCAGGGATGGGATGAGAGGAGTGCATTTTTTTTTTTTAAGTGAATTGAGGAAAACATAGATAGTGATATAGGTACTTGACACTCAGAAAAATGTTGATGGTGGTATGCAAATTATTGAAGTTGGGACAACACTGAGAGAGGAAAGATCAGTGGACTTAGGGGTACCTGTCCTGTGTTCCAGTCTCACCCCTGCCATGACCTAATAGGGTGGGCCTGTACACCACTCTTATCTAAGGCCTGTTAGGACCTCACACAGTGGCTCACACCTGTAATCACACTGGAGGCTGAGGCAGAAGAATCGCTTGAACCCAGGAGTTTGAGACCAGCCTGGGCAACATAGGGAGACCTCATCTCTATAAAAAAATACAAACCAGCTGGGTGTGATGGTGTGTGCTTGTGGTGTTAGCTACTTGGGAGGCTGAGGCCAAGACTTCTAAGACTATTTGCTACCCTAAAGTTCTCTGATTGTATGTTATGACTTTGGGTCCTTTATTTAGATGACCTAGTTTGCTTATTTAATAGAATTTTATCCTTTTCAATGATCAAACTAAAATAAAATGCATATTTAGAATTTTAAATATGAAATTAGCATTTAAAATCTTCTAAGAACCATAGTATCATAGTAACAGTAGGTGAAAAAGAAATCACTTGTGAACTTGAACTTGCTGTTCTATCAAACTCTTACGTCCATTTTGTGTTCTTTATGCTGTCATATTATTTTTATATGGTTGTGATTGACCATGATTTTGTAGATAAAGTTTCTGGAAGCAGTCTTCAAATACAAATTTCCATTTCATGCTTTAATTACAATTGCTCTTAGTAAATGAAAAATTTAAATGTGTTTCATCCATACTTTGTTTTGGTAGCTAATATTCAGGTGAATCTTTTGAATTGATTTAAGTGGAATACGTGACATTAATTCTCTTGAGCCTCATCTAGTCAATGATATGGTATAATAAATGTCTCAGTGCTTTACTTGGATATTTGAGTCTTTGATACAATTATATGAATATTATATATTTGGGGTCTTCTCTGTAAGAGAAGAAAAACAGTTATTACGTTCTGTTTTCCTAGTCATACTTCTTTTATCCACTATTGACCATTTGTTTTGTGTTTATAATTTCATCTACAGTTTTAATCTTCATTGGAATTGTTAGATCTGACTGTAGAACATAATATTATATTTCCGTAGTTGACTTTTACATATTGAATTTGATAGAAATACAAATATTTGCCCAAGCTAACAAAGAAGCTTCCTTCACAATAGAGCTACTGTTTTATTTTGTGGTCCTTTTCTAACTATAACATCTTACTTGCATAAGCTCCTGGTTGATCTCTCCTGAAATTCATAGGCTATTTAAAAGTTGACTGGAAATCTTGTGGTATTACTTCCAGATCATTTCACAAATTTTTCTTACCTTACCTTTAATTTAGACATTTACATTTACTAACAGTTGAAATGAATTTGTACTTTCTGTTTTAAGTTTTGATTTTAAAATCAATTTGATTTAGAAATGTACATATTTATATAAAATTAGGCTCCCAACCATATGTACATCAAGTTTTAAAGTCCTTAGGACCTAAATTTCAGATTAGGGTAAAAATAGTTCCTCTTATCATCATCATATCTTCAAAATTCAGGAAAACATACTCAATTATTAACTGTTATGGTATATGTCAATCCTGTCTCTTTTTTTGGTGTTTCTCTCATATTTCCATTAGATTTTCAGTTTCTTGCCTTCTAATACTTTTGTGATAAAATAAGTTTGAAGGTCATTTCAAAGAGGAAAGTAACTTTTAGTTGATCTTCTGCCTTTCCCTTTGTAAAACTGTTTTAAATAAAAATTGAAGAGGTTATTGGGTAAATGCAAACTAGGTAACTTTTAAAACAAGATATTCTATACTAGCTTTATACTTCCTTTAAGAACTAATAGCTTAGTATTTGATGTCTCATAAGTTTATTTTTTTATTTTTTATTTTTTTGAGACGGAGTCTTGCTCTGTCACCCAGGCTGAATTGCAGTGGCGAGATCTCGGCTCACTGTATACTCCATCTCCTGGGTTCAGGCGATTCTCCTGCCTCAGCGTCCTGAATAGCTGGGACTACAAGCATGCACCACGACGGCCAGCTAACTTTTTGTGTTTTTAGTAGAGATGGGGTTTCACTGTGTTAGCCAGGATGGTCTCCATCTCCTGACCTCGTGATCCGCCTGCCTCAGCCACCCAAAGGGCTGGGATTACAGGTGTGAGCCACCGCACCCGGCCCATATGTTTATTTTTTATTTAACTTTTTATCCTGGAAATTTTTCTTTTCTTTTTTTTTTGAGACAAGGTCCCACTCTGTCACCCAGGCTGGCACGATCATACCTCACTGCATCATCGAACTCCTGGGCTCAGGTAATTATCTCACCTCAGCCTCCTGAGTAGCTGGGACTACAGGCACGTACCACCATACCCAGCTAATTTTCATATTTTTTATAGAGCCAAGGTCTCACTGTGTTGCCCATGCAACATAGTGAGCTTCTGAGCTCAAGTGATCCATCCTCCTTGGCCTCCCAAAGTGCTGGGATTACAGGCATGAGCCGCTGTGCCTGGCCTTGTCATGGAAATTTTCAAGAGTAAGCAAATCAGGATACCCTCTGCAATGCATTGACATGTCTTATAAGTTACTTTTAATTGATATTTTCTTTCCATCTTACTTTTTTTCTGTAAACTCCATGTCATATATATTTGGAAGAAACTGAGTTATTCTAAACTTGGTTGACTGCATATTTAAGGCATCATTTAACACATTTTTCTAATGGCTTGGTTAGATTTCTAATGGCTTAGGTCCGATTTTCTTGTTGCATCACATCAGGATGCAGTAGGGTTGTCTCACTTTCGGTAACATTGGTTAGCCTGGGTATATAGACCTAACAACAATGACCACATATGTCTACCAGAAAACTCATGCGTGAGTGCTTATAGCAGCTTTATTTATAATTGCCAAATATTGGAAATAGCCAAATGTTCATCAACAGTAGAATGGGTAAATAAATTAACTGATAGATGCATCAGCGTTCATGTTTCTCATGGAAGTAATGTTGAGTGAAGAGAGTTAACACATTAAAGAGCTGAATGATTTCAAATATAAGAAGTTCAAAATGAATGAGCAAAATTAATGTCTCATTTAAAAATAAGATAGACGGATGAAATAATACTACCTATTAAAGAAGTCTTTTCCCCGCCAAATGAAATGTCTCTATTATTACATACTCAATTTCCATAGGTATGTGTATTTCTGTATCTTGTTCCATTTATTTATTCACGTGCCTGTATCACATTGTTTTAATTATAGAAGTTTTATAAGATGTTTTAATCTCTGACGGTGCATTCTTCTAGCTATTTTTGCTTGTCTGTTCTTTCAAATTAATTTTGTAATCAACTTTTCTTGCTTCAGGAAACAATAAAACCTTAAAAGTATTTCATTAGGATTGCATTAAATCCGTAGATTATGTTAGGGAGATCCGGTACCTTTATGATGCTGAAGCTTCCAAGAACATGGTTTTTCTTTCCTCTTGTTCACTTTCAGGAATGCTTTGTAGTTTTCCTCATACAGATTTTGTACTGTTTCTGTTGTTGATTTTAAGCCTATTTTGATTTTTGCTGTTGTAAATGAGGTCTTCTTCTCTATTTATACTTTTTTTTTTTTTATTTTTACTTTGCCTCCCCCCGCCCCTTATTTCTTCTTACTGTTATGTTGTGTGTATGAAGACCCGGTTTCTGTATGCTAATTTTATGTCCTATTTTACTGAATTTTCTTGTTGTTTGGAATAGTTTTTTCATGGATTTTAAAAAATTTTTCAGTTAAGTATATTATTTGCAAATAATAGATATGGCAGTAGCTTCGCTTCTACCCTACTCTCACCCCGGTTATTATACCTCTAATTGCTTTCTCTTGTCTAATTGCATTGATCATTGCTTACATAATGTTATATAGTAGTGGAGTCCTTGTGTTTCTAATCTTTAGTGTTAAAACTTTAGTGTTTCCCCATTAAAGATCTGGCTTAAAAAACAAATAACAACAACAACAACAAAAACCCAGCTATATAGGCCTGGCATAGTGGCTCAGTGTCTGTAATCCCAGCACTTTGGGAGGCCAAGGCAGAAGGATCTCTTGGGCCCAAGAGTTCAAGGTTGCATAGAACAACGATTGCACCAATGCACTTAAGCCTGGGCCACAGAGCGAAACCCTATCTCAAAAAAAAAAAAAAAAAAAAAGCTGTATATATGAGAAATATAACTTATATACCATAACATTCATCTATTGCAACCATACAATTCAGTGATTTTTTTTTTTTTTTTTGAGACACTCACTCTTTCATCCAGGCTGGAGTACAGTGGTGCGATCCTGGCTCACTGCAACCTCCACCTCCCGGGTTCAAGCGATTCTCTTGCCTCAGCTTCCCCAGTAGCTGGGATTACAGGCACCTGCCACCATGCCTGACTAATTTTTGTATTTTTAGTAGAGACGAGGTTTCACTGTCTTGGCCAGGCTGGTCTTGAACTCCTGACCCCATGATCCACCTGCCTCAGCCCCCCAAAGTGCTGGGATTACAGACGTGAGCCACTGTGCCTGTGGTGATTTTTTAGATTTTTTGTTTGAAATTTATAGGGTTGTGCAGCTATCATCACAATCTGGAACATTTTCATTATTCCAAAAAGTTCCCTTGTGTACTTTTACAGTGGCTTTTATGTTGAGTGGTTTATGAGAGTATATTTTATATGTGTATTTTTGTGTGTATGTACATATTAATATGTCCTATGCCTGTGTGACCATATTTATTATTTAAGGAAGTATCTGTTTATTTCATTGCCTGTTTTTAATACAAATGAATAATGTTTGAAAGTTTTCTTTTTGACATCCATGGTTAAATCAGCAGGTTCAAGTTGTAGTCTGTGGGCATAGTGAAACAGAAAGATCTTGTTACAACAAAATATGGCAACATTGTAGTAAAATTTATTTTCTGTGAGTAAAGGAAGATGGCATTTCATATTCTGAATCGTTTGTTCCATATTGTTTGTTAAAGAGGATGGCATTCCCTGTGGATATGCTGGAAAATTGCAGCCATGAGGAATTGGAAAATTCTGCTGAAGATTACATGTCAGATTTAAGGTGTGGGGACCCTGAAAATCCAGAGTGTTTTTCTCTTCTCAATATTACGGTAAGGTGTTCTGCAGTGGTTGTTTGTCATCAATCTTTTCAGTCCAGTTTATACATGAAATAAATATCCTTTTTTTAAAAAATCCATTTTAAGTGTTAATCATTAATTTTTGAAATCTTTACAGAAATCTGTTCAGTAAAATGGATAAATATTGATTGATCAGTTTTTAAAAAGCCAAACTCCACAGGTTATTGCTACTTGACTTTATGTCTTTAAAATTATATGTGAGAAGTTCACCAGTTTTGCTAAGACTGTTTACTGTATTTGAGCTACTTCAGATTTACTTTAGATTTAGAATTTGTGAGTTTAGAAAATTTTTTAATTAAAAAATCAGCAAAATACTAAACTACGCATTTTTTGTGCCATGAATCTTTTCTTCCTTTTTCTAAAAAAGTAAAATAAAATTTTCTAGTCAGTAAATTATGATATTTTGTGATAGAAAGATCATTAGACTTGGAATCATTAGTGTTTCACTGTGAACTGTGGTGGACAAATTCCTTAACCTCTCTAGGCCTCGGATTTTTCTTCTGGAAATACTTAATTCTTGAGTCTTCCCCAGCACCAGTATTTTTATAATTCTCTGAATTGTAATGTTATATCTAAATAGGGAATAAGTGTTGAATTAAGTGAAGACAAAAAAATATTAAAGCATATTAATAGCATGAATCTTCCCAGAAAAATTAATTTACTTGACTGCTTTTTTTTTTTAACTAGAAAATGGGATGTCTTTCTCAAGTAGTCTAAATAACAGATAATAAATTATAGTTGTTTTTTAATGACTTTGTGGGCCATATTATAGCTTTGGTTTTTATTCAGATATGTGACTAGAACATAATATTTATTGAAACAACTTTTCATATTTTCCCTAAGACAATAAAATTATTCCAAAAGGGAAGTCTATCTGATTTACTCTTTTTTTTAGGGACTAGAAAATAAAGTTAATTAAAATTAACATAGGAAAAGTTTACTACCTTGATAAAATATTTTTTTAAATGTATTTTCTTAACAGACTGTTCACTAATTTTTATCAATTCATCATTTCAGATTCCTATTAGCCTGTCAAATGTAGGCTTTGTACCTCTTTACGGTGGAGATCAGACCCAGAAAATTCTTGCTCTCTTTGCACCTGAAGATTCACTGACAGGTCTCTTTTGCTTAATTTTATAAATTAAGAAATTTTCTTCAAACTGTTAGAAACGTATTTAAAAGGTAGCTACATGAAGGAATTTGTTTTTTTAGAAAAAGTGTTTCAAATTGTAATTTTAGGAAAATGTAATTCTTAATTGCTTATAGCTAAATTTTCTCATACTGCTATAAAGAACTTCTTGAGACTGGGTAATTTATAACAAAAAGAGATTTAATTGACTCTCAGAGCCAGGCACGATGGCTCATGCCTGTAATCCTGGTACTTTGGGAGGTTGAGGTGGGTGGATCACCTGAGGTCAGAAGTTCAAGACCAGCCTGACCACCATGGTGAAACCCCCATCTCTACTAAAAATACAAAATTAGCTGGGTGTGGTAGTGTATGCCTGTAATCCCAGCTACTTTGGAGGCTGAGGCAGGAGAATCGCTTGAACCCAAGAGGCAGAGGTTGCAGGGAGCCGAGATCACACCATTGCACTCTAGCCTGGGCAACAAGAGTGAAACTCCATCTCCAAAAAAAAAAATTAAAAATTGACTCACAGTTCCGCATGGCTGGGGAGGCCACAGGAAACTTGCAATCATGGCAGAAGGGGAAGCAGGCACATCTTACATGGTGGCAGGCAAGATAGTGTGTGTGTATGCATGTGAAGGAGGAACAGTCAAACATTATAAAACCATCAGATCTCGTGATAATGGGGACCCCAACGCCGCCATGATCCAATCACCTCCCACCGGGTCCCTCCCACTACATGTAGGAATTGTGGGGATTACAGTTCAAGATGAGATTTGGGTGGGGATGCAGCCAAACCATATCAATGAAATAAAATAAAAATGGTGTAAATGAGGCTATAAAGTACAATATTAGTATTTGGTAAGTTTTATATAGATATTCAAATAAAAAGTATATGGATACTTTATAGTACAATGTGGCCTTATTAAGTCTAAAAGTGTACTTTAAAACTCAGGTGTTAATGATTATTTATTCTCTTTTAGCTGTGGCACTTTACCTTGCTGATCAGTGGTGGGCTATTGATGATATTGTGAAAACATCTGTTCCTTCAAGAGAGGGGCTTAAGCAGGTAACAAGATCCTCTAATTTTGAGTGTTTCTTTTGAGGCCATTTCACAGTGTTTCCTGTAAACAGTGATAGTTTTGAGCTCTTCCCTATTTAAAATAATCAGGTTCTGGTAAACTCTAGAATTTCATTCTTATGAAGAAGCCAGCATTCAGGTTGGGCTTCCTCTATTTTTAGGTGATTCTATAAGTATCTGAGATTGGGTGAGGAAGAATGAATATCTACGGGTCAGTTGAGCTTTGGCTCCCTTAAACCACTTTAGCTTCTGATTTTCTTATTTGTTAGAGGAAAAGCTAGTTCTCTTTATGTAATTGTTTAGCTTCTGTCTGTCTCTAGGAGAGACTGACCAGGAAACTTGTTTATTAGTAGGGCCTCCTCAGTGGTCTATACAGTGTTCCTAACAGTGGAATGACCAGGTTCAGGAGAGAACAAGCTTCCAGCCTCTGCAGGGTTATAGTAGAAGCCAGCCAGCTGAAGAGTGTTGCAGGAAGGAAGCTGGTTTTCATGCCAGAGATGAAAGGGTTTAAGAGACATCTCTGGTGCTCTAGTTATTGGAGGATAAATAGGACAGGATGTGGAAAATCCATAGAAACCAAGATGTAACATATTTGAGGAGGCAGAGCATAATAAAAAAATGATGAAATCTTTGGTGGCTGGAAGAGTGAGATTTATAATATTGGAGAAATAGGAAACTGACTTGGTAGAAGTGCATTAGACTTTGCTTACTTAACAAGAATACTGACTTTTTGGAGAAGCAGTACTATTCATTAATTAAGTATAGAGTTTCTTGTTAATTAATCCTAAAAGAGACCCTTGATGAGGATCATGAATTTTTTTTTTTTTTTGGAGTGGAGTTTCGCTCTCATTTCACAGGCTGGAGTGCAATGGTGCGATCTCGGCTCACCACAACCTCCACCTCCTGGGTTCAAGTGATTCTCCTGCCTCAGTCTCCCGAGAAACTGGGATTACAGGCATGCGCCACCATTCTGGGCTAATATTGTATTTTTAGTAGAGACGGGGTTTCTCCATGTTGGTCAGGCTGGTCTCGAACTCCCGACTTCAAGTGATCCACCCGCCTCGGCCTCCCAAAGTGCTGGGATTACAGGCATGAGCCACCACGCCCGGCCAACAGGAGGATGAATTCAACAGAAATATTTATGTGTCTTGATATTCTTCCTTTAGAATACTTCTAGGATAAGCCAAGTCTGTAAAAACTTGTCACATTCACAGGGTGCCAGCTACTGTTCATTTTTTTGTGGGCAGTTGAACCAATCAGAAGAAACAAGAAAAGCATATCAAGAAACTTTGATCCTGTTGCTCCAATTCACAATAAAGCAAAACTTGATGTTTGCTTAAAGGGGCAGCGGCAGCAGGAAAAAAAGAAACTGAAGAAACTTGCAGGTTACTAGGGTGTTTTTATTTTCTTCCCTTTGAGTTGGGAAACTTGAAAGAGATGGGAGAATAAGAGAATAACACACTTACTATTATTAAGTATTAGTAACTTTTGAATATTGCATTAATTTTTCAGTGGGCCTTAAGATTCCCAAAGTGGTAGGCCCATCTGCTGAAGGCTAGGAGAATGTGTATACCTGGTTATCTGCCAGTCTGATAAGAAACGTTGAACAAAAACTGAAGGGGAGGAGGGAATTAAATCCCTGCATAAAGCTGTAAAATTGGAGGAGTAGATAGCAATAAAGGAGTATAATTTGTTCTCAGAAACAGTTCTGATAGTGAAAGGAAGTATGTATGTCAAGAAAGTAAACATTTTGACGTGTTTTAACATGACCGAGGTTTGGCACATTACAGATATGAAGGCTAAAGGATGGAGAAGGAGAAGGGAAAATCTTAATATGATGGTATATTGTAGCTTTTCCTATTCAAGTGGAGAAACTATGAAACCTCCAGATATGGATTGGGAAAAGAGGAGGAGTCAAAACCAAAAATAAGACTACAGCTGTTAGGACTTCTTCAGCCTTAGTTACCTTAGGGACAACATTCCCTTTCTTTTTTTTTTTTTTTTTTTTTTTGACACAGACTGTTGCCCAGGCTGGAGTGCAGTGGTGTGATCTCGGCTCACTGTAACCTCCACCTCCTGGGTTTGAGCAGTTCTCTTGCCTTAGCCTCCCGAGTAGCTGGGACTACAGGCGTGTGCCACCTTGCCCAGCTAATTTTTGTATTTTTAGTAGAGATGTGGTTTCGCCATGTTGGCCAGGCTGGTTTCGAACTTCTGACCTCAAGTGATCACCTGCCTTGGCCTCCCACAGTGCTGGGATTACAGGTGTGAGCCACCACTCCTGGCGTCCATTCCCTCTTAAATAGAGAAATCAGTGAAGGGGGACTGCTATTCCAGTCAAATCCTGGCCAGTAAGGAAAAATTGGTTGGTAAAGTTACAGGAGGGTGTAACTATTTTTGTACTTAACAAACACTTGACTTGGAGCAAGTGGCTTTATTTTTATAAACCTCTGTGTACCTGGAACCTGATGCTCAATTATATGGAAGGGAGGTCCTCAATAGCATGCTGCAAAGCGTTGTCCATTGTGTTCTTCATTTTGTCAGTGACTTAGAGGCATGCTTATCAATTCTGCATGTCACAGTGCTGAATGGAGGAGTTAATCTGTGAAGGGCAGATTGAAGAAACAAAGAGAAAGATCTAACATAATAAAATTAAATAAGGAGAAATGTAATACCTATAGGTTCAAAAAGTTAACTGTACACCATGAACACCAAACTGAAACAATAGTACATATGAAAAAGTATTGGGCTTTAGTTAATTAGCAGTAAAATCCAGATAAGCAAAAAAGCTAATGAAAACTTTGTTTATATAGAAAAGCCCCATTGTCTCAGCAGCACCTTCAAAATATCTTTATGAAATCCACGTCCCAAACATGAAGAGAGATGTTGCAGATCTGGAGCAATTTCAAGAGAGAGGACTGAAATGGCAAGAGTATCCCAAATTGTGTTAGATTAGCCTTTTCCTTCATTTTTAACCATGTTTAACGTTGGTGTGAAATTTAGGGAAACATCTTGGCTGTATCTTCAAATATTTATAGGTTGTGTGGCTGCACAATATCAAAATTAGTCTTTGAGAAATAGATTTCAGCTCTGAATAAGGAAGAATTGTTGTTGGTCAGAACTGTGGGTTCAGGGAAGGAATGGGTTGCCTTGGAAGCTTTTGCTAGTCAGCTGCTATTTCCTGTGTTTGGTATGTGAGATCCCCTGCCTGGGGTATTTTTGAGAGTAGTATATGTATATGGTCAATCTTTTCTCTATTCACTAAACTAATTAGAGGCTGAACTTGTTTTCTTTTAAGAGACCTGGGGGAAAATAGGCTTATGTACAGCCTTTTTTTTTTTTTTTTTTTTTTTTTTTTTGAGACACAGTCTCACTCTGTTGCCCAGGCTGGAGTGCTGTGGTGCAATCACAGGTCACTGCAACCTCAATCTCTGCGCTCAAGTGATCCTCCCACTTTAGCCTCCTGAGTAGCTGGGACTACAGGTGTGCACAGCCACACCTGGCTAATGTTTATATTTTTTTGTAGAGACCAGTGGGTTTTGCCATGTTACCCAGGCTGGTCTCAAACTCCTGAGCTGAAGCGATCCATCCACCTCAGCTTCCCAAAGTGCTGGGGTTACAGGCATGAGCCACCCCACTGGCCTGTGTATGAGGAATACACTATTTGATATTGGAAAGTCCTGAGTGTTGGTGGGGTCCCTGTGACCATTAGCCCTGTGTGTAGGAAGTGAGGCTCTGTTTCTGTTCTATTACTGCCCTAAGTATGTTTTTATTAGACTTTGGTGTCCCTGTCTTTGTTGACAGCAAAGATAGGGCTATTAAATGAACATTTTACCAGGAAAAGATGAGACACCTTTCTTTCCCAAGAGCATAATTGTGGCTTCCCTCACCAAATGATGTAATTGTTCTTAAAGTGTTCAGGGGATAACACTAAGCTGCCTTTTTTTTTAAAAATGGGAGACTGAAAAGCAGTTGAAGTAGTTTACTATAGTGAGGGCTGTGATTAGGGTTGGTAAGACCCTGGATCTGGGCAGCTGAAAGCAGAAAGAAGATGGCGAGTGCTGAAAGAGATGCTAGGAATTGGTACATTGGGGACCTGTTTTGCCCGATTTAGAATTTTGTTGAAAGGGAGTATTCTATGCATAATACGTGTCTGTGGAAATGGATTGTAATCTGAGTGAATGATTAGTCTCATCTCTGTGGTAATAAAATGTTTTGCAAATTGTTTCGAATGCATTTGAAGTGCTTTGAATGCCAGTATGAGGTATGGGAACAGGGAGCAAAGTAAATAGCATCTTGTGATTGATGCATATTATAACTGCTGTGCCTGGTGTTTGACTCTCTTTGTAGGTGAGCACTCTTGGGGAGAGAGTGGTTCTGTATGTTCTGAATCGAATTATTTATAGAAAACAGGAAATGGAGAGAAATGAGATCCCATTCCTGTGTCATAGCAGTACTGATTATGCTAAGATTCTGTGGAAGAAAGGAGAGGCCATTGGGTTTTATTCAGTTAAGCCTACAGGTGAGTCTTTAAAAGTTATTTAAACTGTGTATTATGGAAATCTCCATTTTAGACCCCTCCAACTGTATCAATATCTCTGTTAAATTAATCTCTGGCATGCAAATTGAGGTGATTTTACTTAGTATTTCCTGGGAGTACTTTGATTCTACCATCCTATGACCGTGAGGATTGTTGGGAAAGTGTTTTGAAAAAACAAAATAAAAATAAACATTTGATCCTGAAGAAGATTTCTTCACATATATGGAGACACAGTTGTACGTTGAGACTCATATTTGTCTATCTTCTTGTGCTCGCATTTCCAAAAGTCGTTGTTTACTTTGATTCCCGTTGCTGTTGCTGTTACTGTTACAGGCTCCTTCTAAAACCCCAGTCTACCCCAGATGCATAGCCTGTTTCTGCATAGCACACCTCATTCAGCCTGACGTATGAAAGAGCAACTTGGCTAATTACCAAGAAAAACAAAATGCTTTAATATATTTAGTAAATACAAACAGCTTTTAAATTGTTACTCTAAAGTTTGGGTTTCTGATTGTAAGAGCCAACTATACCCTATCCTTAAAAAATAGTGCAACCTCATGCCTGCTTTTCCTGTCCTCCCATTCATTCAGCTCCCTAGAGCAGCTGGAGCTGGGAAGCTCTAACCTACTTACTCTGTGTGCACATACAACCCACACCTTGTTACCATCAAAGAACAAAGTCTGCCTTGTTCTGTGCCTTGACCAAAAGACCTTTTGCAGTAAATACACTTAGTTTCTTTTTATTTCCATTTTAGATTTTCCAAACTTAGCTCTTCTGGTCATATCCAGTCTAAAGATCCTACCAGATTAACTGCTGATCTGATGAACAGTTGTTTTTGATACCTTGATCCCATAATTAGTACACATTTGTGATGAGAATTAGTGCATATAGTCAGCTAAAGTAAGGTCATTTTTTCCCCAAGAGTGAAAAACTGATGTGCAGTTTAAAGTGGTTTTTCTTTAGGTAAATGCTTTGGGTGCCCTTTATTGTCTTTGTTCTTGTATAAATTTGAAATAGAACCAGTAATTTTGTAACTTCAGAAAATACTGATTATACGTGAGGAAAAGAGTGTTCAATGGAAATTTAGTGTGCATTGCAGAAAAGACATCACTTTGTCTCACTTTGTTGTTTTAAATGTTTTAATTTTGGAGTTGGGGTGTGAATTAATTGTTTTAAGCTTTGTTTTATAATAAGGCAATTCCTGTGGGAATTGGAGGCTTTTTGTTCCTAATACTGGCTCCAGGGGAATTTCCTACCTGAAACTACCTCGTAGACATTTGGAGCACAACTAGTTTATTCTTTTTTATTGAGGGCTTCTTTCTGTGAAAGACACACAAGTAAAAGGCACAGCCTTCCTATTTAGTATTTCTGATCAGTATTTAACTGCAGGAGTGTGCTCTTCATAAGCATGTTGAGGCTCCTTCTCCTCTGGCATCCGGCCTCTATTTCTGCTTGTTCTAGTAGTTAACTATTTTATAGCCTCGAGTTTCCAGGTGCTACTGTATATGCCACTTTTAGTACCTTCCATACTTCTCTAATTGTCTTACATCTTTACTATTTATTTTAGTTCTTTCCCCATTGTACCAGATAACAATGGAGTTAGGTGTGCTTATACTAGCCTTTGAATCAGTAGCCATTTAATTGAGGCTGGAAATGTTTTTTCTACAAAGAAAACCTAAACATAATTTAAATATTTTAGAGAAATTGTCCAGAACAAATACTAAACACCTTGTGATGGAAGTATTTCTGATACATATATAAAGGGATATATATACACAAGGGATATTATATATATGGGATATATATTATATATATAAAGGGATATATATATTTAAAGGGATATATAAAGGATATATATCCCATTTATATATATATATATATAAAGGTATATTTATATAAAGTATATAAACATAAAGTATGTATTATATAAACATCTATTTCATATATACTGATATATGTATAATACTTTTTTCTACACTGGTAGCAAAAAGATAAAATCTTTTTTTTTTTTTTTTTTTTTGAGACGGAGTCTCGCTCTGTCGCCCGGGCTGGAGTGCAGTGGCCGGATCTCAGCTCACTGCAAGCTCCGCCTCCCGGGTTTACGCCATTCTCCTGCCTCAGCCTCCTGAGTAGCTGGGACTACAGGCGCCCGCCACCTCGCCTGGCTAGTTTTTTGTATTTTTTTAGTAGAGACGGGGTTTCACCATGTTAGCCAGGATGGTCTCGATCTCCTGACCTCGTGATCTGCCCATCTCGGCCTCCTAAAGTGCTGGGATTACAGGCTTGAGATAGATAAAATCTTTATTAAGATGATTTGTAGTTGAATGAAAGTCTTGTGAAATAATTTATTATTTATGATTTTTAAAATTAAATAGCAAATAAGTTTATGGCGCTATTAGGACATAGAATAGCCTTGATAGAAAAAGGAGACTTTGTTTATGAGGTCAAATTCTATTACAGTACAATGAAATTCAAGAAACTATATAAATTCTTCTTTGCCTGAAATAAAGAGATCACTGTGAGACTGTTTTTTGGATTAGGTAGATAGTTTTCTTATAAAGATATTTGCGTTGTTTTGTTGTTTTTTTTCTACTGTTATTTTAATGTAATAAGCTCATTATTCTTTTAAGGTATATTTCATTTTTTCTCATTATATGATTTTTTATATTTTCAAACAGTTCTCCAAAGCACCAAATGTTTCAAACTAGTTTTTCAAATGAAGTAAAAAAAATTTTGGAAATAAATTATGTTTATTTTGCAGTTGAAGGAAAGCTTCAGAAAATAGTTGCTTGGGATTCCTGAATTTATCTTAATTTATTGGTAAAATAAGTTTTTATTTCTTTGACCAACAGTTGTTCACTTAATGTAATTGATTCTTTCATCAGATATTTTTGAAAAAGAACGTAGAGTGAGATTGAAGGTATTGTCATGGCTTTCAAGTCATGGTTAATTCTTGAGATCTGTCCATATCTCATAATGTTTTTGGTTATGATGGCTGGTTCAAATCTGTGCTTAAGCTCTAGGGAGGATGCGGAACAAAGAGAAGCAAAATGATTTATGTCTTAACATATACGACACTCCTCACAAGTCCAGGAAAGTGAAAGGATTTATAAGAAATTTGAAAATACACAGATTGAATATTTCTAATCTGAAAATTTGAAATCCAGAATGCTCCAGAATTTGAAACATTTTGAGCGCCAACAAGACCCTCACAGGAAATGGTTGTTGGGGCATTTCAGATTTTGGATGTTTGGATTAGGGTTGCCCAATCAGTAAGGAAAATGCAAATATTCTGAAATTCCCCCCAAAATCTGAAGTCCTGTCTGGTTCTCAGCATTTTGGGTAAGGGTTATTCAGTCTGTACCTTAGTTACTCTCTATTCTTTTTCATTTGCATACCTCAAGACTGCTGATGAGTTTGAGTTTGAAGAAATTATTAATGAAACAATTGGAACAGCTTTTTCAGGCAAGTCAATCTGTTCTTTGGAAACTTCCCTATTTAGTCTACTGTACAACTCAGAAATTATCTTAAGACAAAATCAAATATTAGTATCAGAGATTTTGGGTTTTGTTATAGTATTGCCATTAACTTATAAGTTGTGTAACAGTCTTTTTTGGCTTTTACTTTTCTCCTTTCAATAAGGGAATTAGTCTTGACCACAGATGATCATTGAGACTTTTTTTGGCTCTAAAGTTTTCTGAATTCTGTAGTTAGAAGTGGGGACTATCTGTGGGCAGAAATCCTTGGTCTCAGGGCTGGTTTTCAAAAAAAAGTTGAATTTGAGAGAAAGGTAGGTAAGTTGAAAGACTATGATAGATAGTAAAGGAAGATTTATTTCTTGCAGTCTTGAGGAGATTAAGAGTAAATGCATGCTAGTGTTTTTTTTTTATTTTCTCAAAATTTTTTTTTTTATACCATGTATTATGTATTTATCATTATTTATTTTTCCTCCTTGGCGCGGCGCAGCACGGCGCGTCGTCCCGCCTCTGCTCGCCCGCGGGCCCGCTGGCGCGCACGGGCCCGGATCCACCACCGCACAGCTCCGCTCCCAGGTCTCAACGCCACATTCCGCTCGCCTCAGCCCTCCGGAGTAGCTGACTAACACGGCGCCCAACGCACCGGGGAAGCGCCCGGCTAGTTTTTTTGTAGTTTTAGTAGAGACGGTTTCACTGTATTGCAGCCAGGAATGGTCTCGATCTCCTGACACGGCTCTCGTGATCCGCGCCGTCTCGGCACCCCCCTTCCCGACCATCCCCAAAGAGAGAGCTGGGATATCAGGGCTGATGCCACCGCGCCCGGCCCCGCATGATAGTGTTTTGTCATCAAAGCCCCAGTGTATGACCCTGAGGCATGATGCTATATAGGAATAAAGATTATTTCTCAATAGGCAAAATTAAGAAAATTCAAAACTCTTCAGCTACTCATTTATATATTAATATTTTGGGTCAAATGCTTTTATGATTTATTCTTAGTAGGTTAATTTTCAGACTCTATAGTTTCAAGTTTGGGCATTATCTTATTGTTATTCCTTACATACAGACTGTAAAAATTATGTATTCCCTGACTGTTAAAAAAGTAGATATGTGATAGATAATCATGATGACAGGTACATGGTCTATAGTGAACTGGGATATATGCAGTTTTTTTTTTTTGAATAACATTTCTAAGGCTAGGAATTATTTAATGATAGTTCCTAATAATAAACACCCATTGCATTGTATTTCTCATAATCTTCTGTGTCTATTGGCACCTTCCCCACAATCCACTTGGATAGTTAGTATTGTTATCTATAGTTGTCATTATTGCTGAGTGGGATTAGACCACATTTTCACAGGATCCATAGTTAACAGTCCCTCTACTTAGTAAGTTTGGTTTTCGTTATCCTTATCAGTTTTTTAGACTTCTAGCAACAGATCATGACTAGTAATAAAAGGTATTTGTTGAGCACATCATGCTAGACATTGGAGTTATAGTTTACTTCTCTCTTTTCCTATATTATAGGTAGTTTTATAGTGATCTGTAATCTAAAGTCAAGTTGCAAGTTCCCCATCATCAAGGACTTCTTTCCTCTCTTTTTATGTTGTTCTGTGAGGGGGATTATTATCTAGGTAAATGGAATTATTTGGTTTTTCTAATATTGTGCTGTTTACTTCTTCTTAATGACCATTCGATGAACAGAGTTGATACAGTAATTCTGGTAGAACACTCAAAATGCTACCACCTTAGGGAATAAATCATTAAGTGATCTTTATTCTCCATATTTCTTTTTTTTTGAGACGGAGTCTCACTCTGTCACCAGGCTGGCTGGAGTACAGTGGCGCGATCTTGGCTCCCTGCAACCTCTGCCTTGTAGGTTCAAGAGATTCTCTTGCCTCAGCCTCCTGAGTAGCTGGGGTTACAGGCATGTGCCATCACGTCCGGCTAATTTTGTATTTTGCATAGAGACGGGGTTTCACCATGTTGGTGAGGCTCGTCTCCATCTCCTGACCTCAGATGATCTGTCTGCTTCGGGCTCCCAAAGTGCTGGGATTATAGGCGTGAGTCACCGCGCCTGGCCGAGCTTCTTTTAGAGGGTTGTTTAATTATTTTTTTGAGCCAGGGTCTTGCTCTGTTGCCCAGGCTGGAGTGCAGTTGCACAATCATGGCTCACTGTAACCTCAACCTCCTGGGCTCAATTGATTCACTTCCCTCAGCCTCTCAAGTATTTTAGTTTTCTATTTAAGGAAGGAAATCTTGCTATTACTTTTCTTTGTACCTATGTTTGTATAACTTAATTCATAAAACATGGGCTTAGCAACAAATAGAGAATAGATCTGTGTCATGGGAAAATGGCAAATTATTGCCTATCTTGGATCTGCGTGGTGCCTTGCATTCACAAGAAACCATAGATGCTAAATCCACAAATACCTTTGTTTTATGGCGTGGCACTAAAGACGAAAAGGAAAGCACTGATGAAAGATAATAGATAATGTTCATGGTTGCAAAGTCAGGTATTTTATAGTCTTTCCGTATGAGTACTTCATGTGTAACAAAAACCTGCAAAAATAGTTTATAAAAGGACGAAAACTGCAGAGAAAGCCTTTTTATGACATAGAGAGCGTAAAAGAAGAAAAAATTGTTCTATACTGAGTTTTACAATAATTGCTATACTAAGTATTATGTAATATTTTTAGTTTATTCAGGACACTATTCAGAATTCATTGACCTCAGGCATAGAACTTTGTATTCAAAGTCTGTATAAGTCATACATGTATTCTTGCAAACTTTTCTTATAATTTTACAGTGAAAATTTGGATGGCATGTTGAGTTTACATTGCTAGTGGTAGGCAGGGTATGGCTATAGTGCTAATGCTTTGGTTAAAGAGGGTGGGTTCAACACGTGCATCAGCCTCTATTCTCTCTTGCAACAAACACCACCAGAATGACAACAAAGACATTTTTAAGCAGCATAAATCCCACAGGACAAAGTGAGTAAGAGGGAAGTGTAACAGCAACAAAACTTTATAATCTTGGAAAAGGGTAGATTATGTAGTAACTGAATCCTAAGATGCCATTGCCAAAAGCAGAAAGCACATTTATATTGTAGAACCTTCAAAAGATTCAGTGATTATAACACTAGGTACTTCTGGGAGGTGGAGCTTTAGAAAAGGATTGGCTGAAAGTTCCTTCCCTAATGCAGCACAGCTGGGCAGTTGCCCCAGCCTTGCTCTGGGAAAAGACATGCTCCTGGGGCACATGAAGACTTTCAGGTATGGTGGCAACATTTGTGTTAGGGAATAAATTATCTTCCTTCGCCCATTGTATAAAATGAAGGTATATCTTTCATCGAACCTTTATCTTACTAATCTGGAGTTGTAAAAAGGTCTGAAAGTCCAACTTTAATAAAAGAAAAAAGAAGGCAGGGAGAGGGCTCTAAATAGTTTTGTAGTAGTGTAAAAGTGACTGGATATAATTAGATGATATTCTTTTGTAAGTCAGGTGGCTTCTATTTCTTTGTTTTCAACAAAAATGAAAGAGGATTTAATTGAGTTGTGTTTAATAATGCCAGATTATTAAAGATAATTTTTTATAATAGATCACTCTGTGGTATGTGGCACATAACTAAGGACACTTACATTGCTATAACGTGGCGTTTTCTGGTTCCTTCTTATTTGAACAAGGTTCTTAAGCACTTACATCTATAAAAATAAAAAAATAGGAGTAGGATTAATGCTGAACCCTGTCTCATTCTGGTAGTAAGTAATTCATGAACTCATAAAGCAATTAAAAAATGATAAACTCCAGGCCAGGCGTGGTGGCTCACATCTGTAATTCCAGCACTTTGGGAGGCTAAGGCAGGCAGATCACCTGAGGTCAGGAGTTCAAGATGAGCCTGGACAACATGGTGAAACTCCATGTATGCAAAAAAAAAATACAAATATTAGCCGGGCATGATGGCGTGTACCTGTAATTCCCGGTACTCAGGAGGCTGAGGTGGGAGAATCACTTGAACCCGGGAGACGGAGGTTGCAGTGAGCCGAGATTGCACCATTGCATTCCAGCCTGGGTGACAAAGTGAGACTCCATCTCAAAAAGAAATAAAAAGATAAGCTCCATCTATTTCATTAACAGGTGTATTTAAAATAGTATTTTTTTTTTTTTGCTTAGTAATTAGTTTTCCTGATATATATTTGTTTTTGATTTGTTGTATACTAATATAATAATTATAATAATTCCAAATTTCTTTTGGATCAGTACTTAGAACATTAGGATCACAAGATATTTTAAAATTTATATTTATATACAGATATATTCTTGCAGAGAAAAATGATTGGATAATCAATAAACTTCCATGTGTAAAAATATTACATCAGGATAACATTCTGTGGAATAAATATCATAGAAATATTAGTGCAAGGAGAAGAAGGAACAGTGTAAAACCGTGTTAAGGAGTAGTTTGTTCAATGGATGGTAGCAGTTATCACATTGATTGTAGTTTCTAGAGTCCGTTTGATACATATAAAAGAAGGATGTAATAGTTTTGTTTTCTTTAAGTCAATATTATTTATTAACTGCAAAGGGAAAAATGGTAAATTTACAGAGAGAAACCTGGCAGGTACCATGTTAACCAACAGATTATGATTAACATCACTAGTAATAAGACATATCAACATCATGTACCCCATGATATATGATGTACTGAGAAGGACACAGTGTCATTCTCTAGCATTTTTGCCCAAAATTTATGATCTCAGTTCATTCATGAGAAAACATTAGACAAAGCCAAATTAGTAGAGTTATTCTATAAAGTAACTGACAATCTCCCATAGTATCAAGGTTATAAGTGACAAGGGGAGATGGAGGAGTTATCAAAGACCAGAGTTTAGGGAGTTATTAAACTAAATGCAAGAAGGAATTATGGATTGGATTCTGAAACAGAAAAGAACATTAGTGGAATAATGTGTGAAATTTGAATAAGGTCTGTAGTTTAGCTGACAGTATTATAGCAGTGTTAATTTCCTGGTTTGGATAATAGTATTTTGGCTATATAGGATGTTAACATTAGGGTGAAGGGTATATGGGAACTCTGTAATAATTTTGCAACTTTTCTGTAAGTCTACAGTTATTTTTAAAATAGATAGTTTCTTAAAGTCAACAATATGTCAGAAATCACATTTTTTGTAATTATTGATTGAAACTTAGATGAAAATTTTAGATATCACAAGGATGTGTGAATATATGGCATTTCAAAATTATTTTAATGGCTACATGAGCAAAAATGTCTCCTTTGAGGAGTTTGACTAGGCCGAAAGAAAAAAACTAAAAATACCAGTATAAATGGTTCCCGTAGGAAAGGCTCCAGCCAGATCATCCTGCTGTGAAGTCCATTGCCAGCAAACCCCACCATACACACGGAGCTTCTAATTAGCTTTTTAATATCTCATTCTTTTTTTTTTTTTGAGATGGAGTCTGGCTCTGTCTCCCAGGCTGGAGTGCAGTGGCCGAATCTCAGCTCACTGCAAGCTCCGCCTCCCGGGTTTACGCCATTCTCCTGCCTCAGCCTCCCGAGTAGCTGGGACTACAGGCGCCCGCCACCTCGCCTGGCTAGTTTTTTGTATTTTAGTAGAGACGGGGTTTCACCGTCTTAGCCAGGATGGTCTCGATCTCCTGACCTCGTGATCCGCCCGTCTCGGCCTCCCAAAGTGCTGGGATTACAGGCTTGAGCCACCGCGCCCGGCCTAATATCTCATTCTTAATTGTGAAGAGATAGTCATAGGTAAGGAAGGTCACTGATGTGAAAAATGGCAATTAAAGCAAAAGAGAATAAAAGAGATGTGGAGGAGAAGACAATGCAAAAAATGTCCTTAAAATATTTGGAAAAATTAGTCATTGCATTTATGAAATAAGAACAAGAATGTTCATAGAGCTCTTAGAAACTAAAAAAAATCCAATACAAGGAACAAAGAGTTGAGGAGATTGATCAGAAAGGAACGCAGAAACAACAAAAAACAAACCCTAAATGATGGTAAATAGGAAGAAATGATAAAATTAGAGGGATTATTTAAATAATACATGTTTCAGGAGGAGAGAACAAATTGGAGGAGAAAAAATCAATGAAATAATTCGCGAACATTTCTCGAACTGTAGAACACAGTTCTACAGTTCTACAGGAAATCCAGATTAAAAGGGCCCATTGAGGCCGGGCGCGGTGGCTCAAGCCTGTAATCCCAGCACTTTGGGAGGCCGAGACGGGCGGATCACGAGGTCAGGAGATCGAGACCATCCTGGCTAATACGGTGAAACCCCGTCTCTACTTAAAAATACAAAAAACTAGCCAGGCGACGAGGCGGGCGCCTGTAGTCCCAGCTACTCGGGAGGCTGAGGCAGGAGAATGGCGTAAACCCGGGAGGCGGAGCTTGCAGTGAGCTGAGATGCCCTGCAGCCTCCAGCCTGGGTGGCAGAGGCAAGCTCCCGTCTCAAAAAAAAAAAAAAAAGGGGGCCATTGAGCATCCATCACAATGAAGTTAAGATCCACCCATAACAAGATGTATTGTGAAATTTCAGAGCATCTGGAATAGAGAAAAGATTTTGAAAACCTCCATAAAGTAAGAGAATGATTTAGAAAAAAGATCAAGAATCAAAATGTTACTTGAGTTCTCAACAGCAACATAAATACTAAAAGTGGAATACTGCCTTTAAGATACCAAGGGTAAAATGATTTCCAATGTATTCTGCGTCCAGTCAGATTATCAATAAAGACTGAGAGTAAAAGAAGGAAATTTCTAGATTGTCAGTCATAAAACAATTTACCTCTCATATACCCCTTTTCCAGAAGTGAGTAGAGTTTGTGCTCTACTAAGATAATCAAGAAGGAAAGATGGGATCAGGAAACTAAGAGAGAAAAGAGAGGAGATCCCAACATCACAGCTATGTCAGTTGTGGAGCTGCTCTCTGTTAAAACCACTAGCTTTATGTGGCTGTTTAAGTTAAATTTTAAAGTTCAATTTCTCAGTCATGCTAGCCACATTTTAAGAGCTCAATGGCCACATGTGACTAGTGACTGCTGCAGTGGACAGAGTAGATAGAGAACTTCTCCATCATTGCAGAACGATCTTTTGGACGCTCCTTTTTCTAAAGATTGACTGATCTAGATTGGAGCACATCACAAAGCTTTAGGACGTTGATTTAAGAAGATAGAGCAGATAGAATACCTGATGTGTTTGAACTTATTGGGGTGAGATTTACATAGTTATTTGAGACTTTGGAGGATAAGAGAGATAAGTAATAAATAGTATTAAGGGAAATCAAAAAGTGCAAGAATAAAGAAACATTCATGGTACCCTATATGGCTCAGTGTCAAAAGCATTTATGTAGTCATAATGTAAATACTGAAAATTGATCTTACAAATTACTATTTAGGGGTGTTGGGGTTTTTTGTATGAGAAGTGTTTATGTTGGAGTTGAGATTGGGGTGTGTGAATGTAACTAAGAGCTAAATTCTCATCTTCCAAGTTCTAGCTGTCTATGCGTAAAATGGAAAAATCAAGAAATAGAAATCAAGAAGTATAGTAAGTTACTTAGATAGGTAGAAGTAAATACAAAAAGATCAGCTAAATGACTTCAAAGTGGTTGCTTTTTGGGTTGTAGAAAGTGTGTGTGTGTGTGTGTATGTGTATCAGTAATGTGGTTACAGAGCTGCTTTTTTTTTTTCTTAAGTCTTATGTGACTATTGTATTCTAAACAATGTTATGGATAACTTTGATTAAAACAAAAGTATACATTTTCAAAATGAGGCCATGTCTAGAGTGTAATCACTATCTACCACAAAACTGGCTGAACTTTATAGATCCTTCTTGACCTGGAATGATCAGGACTATCTGTTAAAGGGCTATGCTAACTAGAAAATTAATGGAAAATCTCATACAGTTATTAAAATAATACAAAACAAATCACTGGTTAATTCAGTGGAAGTTTTGTGACTTTTGGCCTGTATCAAGAAGTATATGAAGTTGCAAATTTCTATAAATCACATACCATATTTTTGTGTAATCTCAGAGAAAAAAACACAATTGAGGTCGCTATCATTAGCTGTTACTTTTATTTTAATTTTTTTTTTTTTTTTTTGAGGCGGAGTCTCGCTCTGTCACTGGGACTGGAGTGCAGTGGCCAGATCTCAGCTCACTGCAAGCTCCGCCTCCCGGGTTTACGCCATTCTCCTGCCTCAGCCTCCCGAGTAGCTGGGACTACAGGTGCCCGTCACCTCGCCCGGCTAGTTTTGTATTTTAGTAGAGACGGGGTTTCACCGTATTAGCCAGGATGGTCTCGATCTCCTGACCTCGTGATCCGCCCGTCTCGGCCTCCCAAAGTGCTGGGATTACAGGCTTGAGCCACCGCGCCCGGCCCATTAGCTGTTGTTTTTGAAGTACTCATTGTTATTTGGCTTCAGCTGTCAATTGCCTTGATCCGATTTGAAGACTTAATATTTTGGGGAAGAACAGTCTAGTCAACAACTATTATAAGTCAGTTTAGCTCACTACTGAAGGGATTTATGACCAGTACCAGAAAGTGTATTTCTGGTTTTTGTAATCTTCATTTGAGATAATTTGTAATGGAAGCGTTTTTTCTTGTCCACATTTACTAGTCAGCTTTCCTTGTGGCTTCCAGACCTTTTACTAGGGGCTATATCCATGATCTTCCCTACCTTTTTGGACAGATTACTCACTTCCTGTTCACTAAAATTCAGATTTCTGGGCCTTTTAAGGTTATTTTAAGGAGTAACAAACATTGTGATGTAAAGCAGTAAGGATTGATAGCATAACTAAAAGTGATACCCAGCTGAATTTTTTGTTGGGAGAGTGAGGTTATATTTTAAGGACTTGAGTCTGTCTAGGTGTGATCCTTGTCTTTGGGAAATCTGCAAAGGCATGTGAGAGTCCCATACTACTGTGTGGCTACCTGAAATGTATCATTGGGAAACGAGATGGCTGCTTTGTTTAGGTGAAGTTCTAGCTGTCTAAAAAACCACATGCTTGCCAATAAGGGTTCTGTTTGTTCAAGAGAGAGAGTTGACTTTAGTGGAAACACAAAGATGATTCGTTGTGGGTTCAGCTCTCAAAGCACCAAAAATCTAGTGGATGAGACAAAAAAATCACAGCATCATAGTTGATAAGCTCTATTATTAATCATAATTCAGTTTCGTAAGTAATGTATTTGAGGTATCAACAATACCAGTCATTGAAGAGTGAGTAGTTAATTTTGCCTGGAGGAAGGTGTAACTGGGAAAGTGATATTTAAAAGTAGCTTTGAAGGGTAAGTAGGTTGTCAGTAAGAGAAGCGGGAAGGGAAAGAATATTCTTGGTAAACATATGAATGGAATATAAATATATGGAGAAGGCACAGAGTCATGAAAGTTTTGGGCATATTTGGAACTGCATCCTAAATAAGGTGGTGGGACTAACAAGTAGAAGAAGTGAAGATGGAGGTCCCACTGCAAAGGATCTTAAGTGTTCTACTAAGAAGTGTGGTACTTTATTGACCAGGAAGCTATCAAATAATTTTATGTAGAAGTAACATGATTAAATATTTTTGGAGCACTTGGAAAATTGTATTTTAAAGTCAGGGAAGTCAATTAAAAGAGCTGTTGTAGTAGTTCAGGTGAGTGAAGGACCAGAACTAGGAAAGCACCGGTAGGCATGGAGCAGGGAACATCTGAGGGAGAGTTTCAGTTGAACAGAGTGTGGTAACTCCATAGTGTGTAGGGAGGGAGAGGAGGAACTAGTGATGAATCTGAGTGGCTTTGACTTGGGTATTGGTGGGAGGCTGTTAATTAAGATTGGGAATATAAAACGAGGAGTAGTTTGTAATTCACTTTTGACATGGGCATATGTGTCCCTAAGGCATATATAAGTAGACATAACATAGTTAGAAATGTAAGTTGGAGCACATGGAAGAGGTATAGATATTTATGTGGGCCCGGGAATACTTAAAGTAATTTTACAGCGTGGGTGAGATCACTCAAAACTGTTGTATAAAGTGAGTGTATTTGTGAATATTGGTATGAGGAAATTACACTGCAAACAGCCTAAAGTAACCAAACATAACTGGAGGGGGTATCCTGGCTAAAGGTAGTCTCTCCTGAGATGTGACCATTGATGACCTGAGAGTTAACAAGGAAATGTCTGTCTGCTGAGAGATAAGAGGAAAGTTAGCTGAGGCTGCTAGCTGTCCATAAAATATTTGTGGTTCATTTTCTATATTCTAGTCATTGGCCAGAGCTGCCCAGTCAGGGATTCTATTTTCCAGTCACTATTACAACTACATGGGGCTGTGTGACTACTTCTCTACAAAATAATGAAAAAGATGATGCATGTGACTTTGCGTCAGAGTGGTTAAGATGCATTCCTTTTCCTCATCTATACAGAGGAATTTGAAGATGTAAGGGATGAGGAAGCCACAGGTTAAAAGGAACTTGGTGGCCCTAGTGAATGAACCACACTTCCCAGTATTTACATCCTTTATAGCCTGTTTGAATCTGGGCTGGCCCTATAACTTGCTTTAACCAGGAGAATGTATAACATTGGGCTCAGCCTTAAGAAGGCTGACAGGTTCCACTTTGGCACTCTTAGAAGCTAGTCACCATGTAAGAAATACAACGACCTGGAGACCACTCTGAGGTGAGGAGACCTCAGCAGCTCCGTTGAAGAGAACTGAGGTTCTGGCTGGCAAGTCCAACTCTTCCTCAAGCCGCAGCCAGCACAGACTGTCCCACTGTGAGAGTGAGGCTGTTGGGTCTTCTGCCATCCCAGTGCCCTAGCTGATGCCATATGAGAGTTGTGATAAACAGGAAATAAATTTTAGTTCTAAGCCAGTATGTTTTGGGTTGGTTTTTAGTTCCTGCGTGATTGTGAGGAGGAAACCATCCACTTCCCAGGAACGTGGAACTTTTATTATGTTAAACATTCCAGGTTTGGTTTCTTACGGCAGCTAGCTTTGCCTTAACTAATGTACGGAGCATGAAGACTGTAATGAGAATACCTAGTGGTGTATGACAAGGTCGCTCATCTGAGGATAATCCCGTTGTCTGAAATTCACTTTTTGTATGTCTTCAACGGAGACAGTCACACACTGATGGCTTCGTGAGGTGTTAACTTTTAAGGGAAGAGGAGAGAAGGCATATTCCTGGGCGTACAAAGAATGAACGGTGATTCTATGAGAAGCAGCAGCTACTCAGTTGTGGCAGAATATCTGTTCTTGAATTCAATACATAGACCCTGAATGGTGTCACTGAAATTTATTCAGTTATTAAAAAGTTGATCGTAAGTGCCATATAGATAGGGAAAGGGAGGTGGGGGAAGTGTGAGAAAGAGCAAGAAGAAGAAATTGAGAGATAGTCACAGATATTTTGTAAGCTCTGTCCTCTTAGAACTTGTATTTTAGAAGAAGACATAGCAATGAATGGACAAGTAGAAGATATGCTGTCAGATGCTGTGAAGACAACTGAAGTAAATTAGAAGAATGGAATGTGTGGGATGGCAACTACTCTTTTAAATAGGTTAGGGGAAGTCTCTCTGAATGAAATGGTGGAATAATGAGATCAGGAGAAGTTTTCAGGCAAAGAACTGAAAATGCAGAAGCCCTGAGGCAGAAACAAGTTTGGGATATTTCAGAAATAGTAAGAGCAGTGTGGCCAGAGTATAGTGATTGATATGGGTTAGGAGAGAGGCAGGGACTGTATCCTGAAAGGTTTTTTAGGCCAAAGAAATAATTTGAATTTTATTCTGGAGGTGATGGGAAACTTGAAGGGTTTTGGGTATATGAGTAACATCTGGTTTGTCTTTTAAAAAGGCAACTCTGGCTGCTCTGTGGGAAACTGGGTGCAGGGGTTCTGGGTGCTGGAGAGATGGCAGGGTTGAGAATTCGGCTAGCTAAGAGGCTATTGTAGAAGCCCTTGTGAGAGGTGATGGTAGCTTAGACAAGGGAGATGGGGGAAAGGTAGTAAGAAGTGATCATGTTTGAGATTAGTTATGAAGTTATTGCTGCAGGATTTCTGATGGATTGTACGTGGAAGGAAGAGTCAAAGATTAGTTCCTAGAGTGGGTGAGTGGGGGTGAGATTTACTAAAAAATTGGTAAATTAGATGGAGTAGGTGTTGGGGCTGTCTATGCAAAATCTGATTATAAATGGTTTATTGGGCCAGGCACAGTGGCTCACGCCTGTAATCCCAGCACTCTGGGAAGCGGAGGCGGGTGGATCCCCTGAGGTCAGGAGTTTGAGACTACCCTGACAAACATGGTGAAACCCCACCTCTACTAAAAATACAAAAAATTAGCTGGGTGTGGTGACGCACACCTGTAATCACAGATATTAGGGAGGCTGAGGCATGAGAACTGCTTGAACCCAGGAGAGGGAGTTTGCATTGAGCCAAGATGGCACCAGTACACTCCTGCCTGGGCAACAGAGTGAGACTCTGCCTCAAAAAAAAAAAAAAAAAAAAAAAAAAAAAAAAAAA
>NW_016809835.1:5069365-5093437 GCF_001698545.2 Rhinopithecus bieti | reverse complement strand
AGTTTTAAAATACATTCACAGAATTATACAACTGTTACCACAGCTAGTTTTAGATAATTTTCATCCCTCCACTAAAGAAACTCTACTCATTAACAGTCTTTCCCCATTTCCTCCCCACTTCTAGACCCCAACCCTCAACAACCACTAATCTATTTTACATAAATGGAATCGTGTAATATGTGAATTTTTGTGTCTGGCGTCTTTTGCTTAGCATAACGTTTTTAAGTTTTATTCATATTGTAGCGTGTATCAGCACTTTATTCCTTTTTATGACCAAATATTACCTTGTATAGATACACCAATTTTGTTTTTCATCAGTTGATGAATAACAGTTTGGGGTTGTTTCTGTTTTTTGTCTTGTTGCTATTTTGAATAATGCTGATATGAACATTTGTATACAAGTTGTTGTTTGGACATGTCTTCACACCTCCTAGAGTGTGTATGTAGTTGTGGAATTGCTGGGTCATATGGTAACTAACTCTGTTTCCCCTTTTGAGAAACTGCCAAACTATTCTTTCATAGCGACTGTACCTTGTTACATTCCCACTAGCAATGTATGAGTTTGCAGTTTCTCCACATCTTAGCCAGCACTTGCTGTTTGTCATGTTGATTATAGTTTACCTAGCAGGTGTGAAGTGCCATTGTAATTTTGATTTGCGTTTTCCTAGCGGCTAAGAATGTTGAGCAGCTTTTCGCATACTTATTGGCCATTTGTATATCTTCTTTGAATAGAAATATTTCAAATGATTTGCCTTTTTTTACTTTGAGACTAGTCTTCCTCTGTCACCCAGGCTGGAGTGCAGTGATGTAATCTCAGCTCACTGCAACCTGTGCCTCCTAGGTTCAAGTGATTCTCCTGCCTCAGCCTCTTGAGTAGCTGGGGTTATAGGTGTGCACCACCACGCCCAGCTAATTATTGTATTTTTAGTAGAGATGGGTTTTTGCCATGTTGGCCAGGCTGGTCTTGAACTCCTGACCATAGGTGATCCACCTGTCTTGGCCTCCCAAAGTGTTGAGATCACAGGTGTGGGCCACTGTGCCTAGCCATCGTTTGCCATTTTTAATTGGGTTGTTTTAAAAACATTTTCCCCAGCTTTATTGTGGTATAACTGACATACAGAAACCTGCCCATATTTAAAGTTTAAAATTGTGCTTTGACATACATATATATAACTGTGAAACCATCACCACAATCAAGATAATAAACATATCTGTAATCTTAAGTTTATCTATGCCCTTTTGTAATCTCTTCCTCCCTCCCGTTTGTTCCCGAGGAAACACTTTGCTGCCTGTTAGTGTAGATGAGCTTGCTTTTTCTAGGATTTTATATAAATAAGGACATACAATATATACTTTTTCTGGCAGTTGGGTGGCGGGGGTGGGGTCTGGGTTCTTTCAGCACAATTTGAGATTCATCCAGTTATAATTCATAGACCATATAATTAACTTTTTTAGAGTGTGGAATTCAGTCACTTTTAGTATATTCATATATTTACACAGCTATCACCACTATCTAATTCCTGAACATTTTCATCACCTCAGAAAGAAGTCCTGTACTAACTGGCAGTCACTTCCCGTTTCACTTAACCCCCACAGTCCCTTGAAACCGCTAATCTAGTTTCAGTCTGGGTTGTCTTTTTCTTTTTGAGTTGTAAGAGCCCTTTATACATGTTAGATATAAGACCCTTGTTAGATATATACTTTGGAAATGTTTTCTCCCATTCTGTGAGTTGTCTTACTTTCTTGATGGTGTTCTTGGAAGCCCAGAAGTTCTTAATTTTGATGAGGTCTAATGTATCTACTTTTTCTTTTGTCACTTGTGCTTTTGGTTTTATATCTAAGAAGGCTCTGCCTAACCCAAGGTGACAAAGGCTTGCACCTGTGTTTTCTTCTAAGAATTTTAGTAGTTTTAGATATTATATTTAGGTTTAGAATCCATTTGCAGTTAAAATTTGTATGCGATTCAAGGAACCTCCGCCTCCCGGGTTCAAGTAATTCTGCTGCCTTAGCCTCCCAAGTAGCTGGGATTACAGGCACTTGCCACCACACCCAGCTAATTTTTGTATTTTTTAGTAGAGGTGGGGTTTCACCATGCTTGTCAGGGTGGTCTCAAACTCCTGATATCAGGGGATCCACTCGCCTCAGCCTCCCAGAGTGCTGGGATTACAGGCGTGAGCCACTGTGCCTGGCCCAATAAACCATTTATAATCAGATTTTGCATAGACAGCCCCAAAACCTACTCCACCTAGTTCTTTGTCAAGATTAGTTTGGCTATTTGGGCTCCTTATTTTCATATGTGTTTGGGATGAATTTGACAATTTTTGCAAAACAGTTCGGTAGGATTTTGAGTCTGTAGGTTGTTTTGGGAAATATTGACATCTTAGCAATATTAAGTTTTTAGATCCATGAACATGAGATGTCTTTCCATTTATTTTAGGTGTTCTCTAATTTCTTTTAACAGTGTTTGTAATCTCTATTTTACAAGTTTTGCATGTCTTTTGTTAAATTTATTTTTTGATGCTATTATGAATTGTTTTCTTAATTCCATTTTTTGGATTGTTCATTGCTAATGTATAGAAATACAAATTATTTTTATATATTGATCTTGTATCCTGCAACCTTGCTGAACTTATTAGTTTTAATGGTTTCTTTTTTTTTTAAAGTGGATTCCTTAGAATTTTCTATATATAAGATCATGTTACCTGCAGATAAAGACTGTTTTGCATTTAGCTTCCTGATATTGAATGCCCTTTCTTTCTTTTTCTTGCCTAATTATTCTGACTAGATCCTCTAGTACAATGTCAAAATGCAGGTGGTGAGAGTAAATATCCTTGTCTTTTTCCTGATCGTAGGAGGAAATACCTGGTGGTTCACCATTATCATGCTAACTGTGTGTTTTTTTTTTTGTAGATGCCCTGTATTTGAGGAAGTTGAGTATTTTTTATCATGAAAGGTTGGGTTTTGTCAAATGCTTTTTCTGCAGCTATTGAGATGATCAAGTAGCTTTTGTTTTATTTACATTCAGATAAGCTGTTTCATTTTTGATTTTGAAGTCTCATGCTTTACAGAGGTTAAAGATAGGCATTAGTCATCAGCATTTGGATAAATGGCAGAAGGGTTGGGGGTGAATAACAATACTCAGAGCACATAGAAAAGAGAAGGCTAAATATGGAATTTTGAGGAATATAAGCAATCTAACATGTGCAATGCTAAATTAAATGTAATCTGAGCTAGTAAATTTAATGAAAACTTTACCTAAGACAACAGGTTATAGTTTTTGCTTTACTAGGTAAATCCACAGCTTTTGGTGGATCTTAAAAGTCCCTGATAATATGGAAAGTTTTTCTGCTCTTTATTTGATTGCATTTGTATGAGTCAGACCCTGGAGAGCAGAAGTATTAATATGCACAGTGTAGGAGAAGGAAGAGAACCGCATGATTTTCTGATTTTCTGAAAGGAACATGTACATGGCAAGTAAATAGTAGAAGACATTTAAACTTTGTGAACGCATTGCTTGTTCCATAAACTGGCCATTTTAACACTAGTCTGAGATGCTGGAATTTCCCTTTTCTCTACTAGAAGGAATGTTTCTGTGAAAATAGAAAAAAAAAATCAATTTATGAGAAACTTTCTGCATATAAGTAGTATTCTTTTGTAAGGAGCCTGAAACATGCAGAGTAATGAACAACCGTAGATCCTCAGACTTTGTGTTGAGAACTAGAACTAGACAGTGCTTTCTCTTCTCATTCATTTTTGCTTTGTACTTCAAACTTGACTACTACTACTTATAAAGTAATGTCTCTTAATTTTGTGATGACTACTGTTGTTACTATGAAAACCCCTCAATTTCAAGGTATTAAAAACATAATGGTTGCGTTAGCTTGTTGATGAGACTGTTACCAGAAAGGGGTCCAAGAGAGGGTTTTTGGGTCTTGCACAAGAAAGAATTCAGGGGGAGTCCATAGAGTAAAGTGAAAGCAAGTTTATTAGGAAAGTAAAGGAATAAAAGAATGGCTACTTTACAAACAGAGCAGCCCCAAGGGCTGCTGGTTGCCCATTTTTATGATTATTTCTTGATGATATGCTAAACAAGGGGTGGATTAGTCATGCCTCCCCTTTTCAGACCATATTGGGTAACTTCCTGATGTTGCCATGGCATTTGTAAACTGTCATGGTGCTAATGGGAGTGTAGCAGTGAGGATGACCAGAGGTCATTCTCATTGCCATCTTGGTTTTGGTGGATTTTAGCCAGCTTCTTTACTGCAACCTGTTTTATCAGCAAGGTGTATATGACCTGCATCTTGTGCCAACCTCCTGTCTCATCCTTTGACTTTGAATGCCTTAACTGTCTGGGAATGCAACCCAGTAGGTCTCAGCCACATTTTACCCAGCTCCTATTTAAGATGGAGTTGTGCTGGTTCAAACACCTCTGACAAGATTACTTGTTAGATTCGTACAAGAAATCTAGACCCTTACTGTCTAGATTTCTAACTAGACAGTAACTAGATAGGCTAACTAGATAGCCTAACTGTCAGCAGTTAAAATCTAAGTATATTGGCTGGGTGCAGTGGCTCATGCTAGCACTTTGGGAGGCCAAGGCGGGGCTGATCACCTGAGGTCAGGAGTTCAAGACCAGCCTAGTCAACATGGTGAAACCTGTCTCTACTAAAAATACAAAAATTAGCTGGGTGTAGTGGCGGGAGCCTGTAATCCCAGGTGCTTGGGAGGCTGAGGCAGGAGAATTGCTTGAATTCAGGAGGTGGAGGTTGCAGTGAGACAAAAATCGCACCATGGCACTCCAGCCTGGGCAACAAGAGTGAAATTTCATCTCAAAAAAAAAAAAAAAAAAAGAGAGAGAGAAAATAAAAAGATGTAAGTATATTACCATATGCATTACCTATTCTGAATTTAAATTAGTTGGTAGTCTCGGAGATTGTTCCAGAAGGTTATGTAAGTAATCCAATTCAGTCATAAATAATTCAGATCACTTGGTTGAACTGAAGAAAAGTTGTTATATTGATTGACTCATTAAATGATATGATTGGTAAGACAATTTGTGAGGTGTTTATTTGACATTTTGTTTCTTGCTTGAACTACATTATTGGAGTTATCCAAAATCGTATGAATAATCTGAGAATAATAGATTATTTTATTTGAGGCAAAAATGATAGAATAATGACTGATAACTATGAATTCTAATATTAACAGGAGGTATGACACACCACCACGTTCCCTCAACTTGTAAACTACCTTGATATATTAAAGGAGTTAATACATGTATTGGAATGGTCAAAACCCAGATATAGAGCAGGGTTCTTAAAAGACACATCAGCATGGCTGTATAATAAGGAGAGAGATATATAGACACTACAAATTATTTCTCCTGTTTAACTTTAAACATACAAAATGTATTTAGCATTGTATCTACAGGAAATTATATCCATGTCTAAGACAAATGTTTCCAATTCGTCCCTATCTACAGTCCTTAAAAAATTGGAGAACTAATTCACTTCTTTACTATCATCAAGTAGATAAAAATGAATTGGTACTCATTAGGAACAATGTAGAGGGAAAATATGAATGTTTAAAAAAATGAAATAAAATGCAGATCAGAGACATCCTCAAAGAAAAAAAAAAGGATATCCAGGTACTAAGGTTGGAATGATAGGCTTGAAATACTCTTCAAATTTGAAATTTCAATAGTTGATGAGTTTTAAAGTTGCTTAAGTCTATAGACAGTGATGGTATATATAATACATATAATGAAGTATGTATTTTAGAATATGGTACTGAGCTGTTTGTCCTATGTTTGATGATACTACTAGCAAACATAAAATACATCACTCCTTTCATTATTACATGTATACATTATAATGTCTAATAGTAGCTGAAAAACACTTTATATTATAACATTTATTATTTAACATTGTTTGATATGGGAAAAAAATTAAACATTTTTAGAAAGACTGTTAACTCATGTCACTAAATGTATATATATATTTTAATGTGAAAATTATTGGGTTTCTGTTCTTATTACTGCAGGAAGCATATGTGCCTCTTTTCTTACCCAAAGTTACCAACTGCCAGTTCTTGATACAATGTTTCTAAGAAAGAAATGCAGAGGTAAAGATTTTGGGCTTCACATGCTGGAGGACTTTGTTGATTCCTTTACAGAAGATGCACTTGGCTTGCGGTATCCGCTGTCTTCTCTCATGTACACAGGTAAATGGACTAAGTTAAAAAATGGTAATCTTGTCTTTGTGTCACTTCTGACTTGTTTCTCCAGAATACTGTAAATGTGTATGTATCAGTATCACATAAATTTGGAACCTTTGGCTCTCTAGAACTTAATTTTGCAAATATGCCCTTATGTATTTGTTCTCTGGGGTTTTGGTAGTCTTAAAAAACTTTAAATGTAATTCGTATACCATAAAATTGCTGGACACAGTGGCTAACACTTGTAATCTCAGCACTTTGGGAGGCTGAGGCAGGTGGATCACCTGAGGTCAGGAGTTTGAGACTAGCCTGGCCAACATGATGAAACTCTGTCTTTACTAAAAATAAACAATTAGCCAGGCATGGGGCGTGTGCCTGTCATCCCAGCTACTTGGGAGGCTGAGGCAGGAGAATCGCTTGAATCCAGGAGGCAGAGATTGCAGTGAGCCGAGATCGTGCCACTGCATTTCAGCCTGGGTAACAGAGCAGGACTCCATCTAAAAAAAAAAAAAACCAAACCAAAACAAAAAATACCATAATATTTGTCCTGTTAAAAGTGTACAATTCAGTAGTTTTTAGTATATTCATAGTTGTTCAATCATAGCCAGCAGTTCCAGAACATTCTTATCACCCCAAAAAGAAACCCTGTACCAATTAGCAGTCACTGTCCATTTCCCCTTCATCCTGTAGCAACCACTAATCTGTTTTCTGTCTCTGTGGATTTACTTATTCTGGACATTTTTCATATAAATGGAATCATACAGCGTGTGACTTTTTGTGTCTGGCTGCTTTCACTTAGCATGTTTTTAAGGTTCATTCATGTTGTAGCATAAATTATTATTTAATTTCTTTTTATGACTGAATAATATTCCATTGTATGGCTGTACCACAGCTTGTTCTAAAGTGATTGCTCCATTTTACATTCCCATAAGCAATGTTATATGAGGGTTACCGTTTCTCCACATCTTCGTCCTCATCAGTGTTTGTTGTTATCTGTGTGTTATAGCCCTCCACATCCTCACCAACATTTGTTATTATCTGTATATGTTATTACAGGCATCCTAGTGGATGTGCAGGGACATCTTATAGTTTTGCTTTGCTTTGATGTTGAACATCTTTTCATGTGCTTAATGGTCATTTATGTATCTTCTTTGGAGAAATCTGTTCAGATCCTTTGACCATTTTGATCGGCGGGGTGGGGGGGGTGGTGTTATTTGTTTATGGTAGCTTTAAAATTAACAAAAATAAATTTCAGACATACAAAAAGGAATAAAGAAACTGGGAATGGTGGTGTATGCCTGTTATCTCAGTTACTCCAAAAGATGAGGTGGGAGGATTGCTTCAGTCCAGGAGTTTGAGACCAGTCTGGGCAACATAGTGAGACCTCACCTCAATTGAAAAAAAAAAAGTTTAAAGAGTAAGGCATTGGCTGGGCATGGTGGCTCATGCCTGTAATCCTAGCACTTTAGGAGCCCGAGGTGGGTGGTTCGTTGAGCTTAGGAATTCGAGACCAGCCTGGACAACCTGGTGTAAAACCCCATCGCTATAAAAAATTAGCTGGGTGTGGTGGCTTGTGCCTGTAGTCCTGGTGACTTGAGGGACTGCAGTCCTGGTGACTTGAGGGGCTGGAGAATTGCTTGAGCCCAGGAGGTCGAAGCTGCAGGGAGCCGAGATTGTACCACTGCACTCCAGTCTGGGTGACAAATTGAGAGCTTATCTCAAAAAACTAAAGAGATATAAAAATAAGATATCAAATACTCATGTACTATGTCAGCATGTACTATCCATGAGAAATGGCTTGTTGCCAATATGGTCGAAGCATTCTGTGTACTTCTACCCAATTAGACTCATTTCCCTTCCCTGGGATGAGTGCTGTACCTAGCTTGGCTTTATTTTTCTCATACATTTCTTAGACTTGTAATACATATGTGTGTATTCTCAAACAGTATATCAGGTTACTTTATATGTTTAAAAACTATAAATATGTACTGTATGAATTCTGCAGTTTGCTTTCTTTACTCATCTTTATATTTGTGAGATTCATCCATATAGATTCATATAGTTCCATTTATTTTCAATGCCATATTCCATTTTATGGACATATCACTTGGTGGTGATTTAAAACCATTAGTGGGTTTGGTTTTGCATTTGTGTAAAGGTATACAACTACTCAATGAGGTAAGATTTAATGCTGGATAGTAATTAATCTAGAAACTCTTTTAAAGTATTATTTACTATTGATTTCAGTCTAACAGTAGACATTTATTTCCACTGAATATATTTTTATTCCAAATTTTCCGCACCTTCTTTAATATCAAAAGCAATCCAGAAAACAGGAACCAAGTACTGAATTGGATGCCCATCTTGAATCATATTTTCTGTCTAAATCCATACATGAGAGTGGGATGGGCATTGTGTGCCCTTGGATAATCCTAAAATGCATTACCCCCTAATTAGTGCTTTACTGAATTTGAGGAGAGATGTGGAGACATCAACTGCAGGCAGAATCCCTTAGTACTTACTCTCTTCTGTGATGTTAATGATAAATCAATTGAATACCAAATGATTTACAGATGATTATCAGCTAATTTCTGTCTTCCCATAAAGTCTTAGCACTTTGGGAGGCTGAGGCAGGCAGATATTTGAGGCCAGGAGTTTAAGACCAGCCTGGCCCACATGACGAAATTCCATCTCCATTAAAAATGCGAAAATTAGCTGGGCATGGTGGCACATGTCTGTAATCCCGGCTACTCAGAAGGCTGAGTCACCAGATTTTACTTGAGCCTGGGAGGCAGAATTTGTGGTGAGCCGAGATTGTGCCACTGCACTCCAACCTGGGTGACTGAGTGAGACTCTGTCTCAAGACAAAAAAAAAAACAACCAGGCCTAGTGGTGTGCGCCTGTAGTCCCAGTTACTCAGGAGACTGAGGCAGGAGGATCACTTGAGTACAGGAGTTCAAGGCTGCAGTGAGCCACTGCACTCCAGACTCAGGAAAAGATTCAGATCCTGTTTCAAAAAGAAAAAAAGGCAAATATCTATTAAGTTATAATTTATATACAATAACATGTACCAATTTTTAAGGGTACATTTTTTATGACTTCTGACAAACATATGGACCCTAGCTACTGTAGACACAATCTAGATAGATAATAACTTTGTTTCCAAAAGTTCCCTTTGTGCACCAGTCCTCCAGCTTCCTTCCCTTCCAAACTCTCACTCCAGGCAAGCACTGATAACGCTTTCTGTCAGTACCACTTAGATTTTCTAGAGTTTCATGAAAATGGAAATATGCGGTATCTAAACTTCTGTATCTGGCATCTTATTTTTGAGGCTCGTTGATGTTGCATGTCTCAGTACTTCATTCCTTTTTTAATTTTTTATTATTTTGCTGCGTATTGCTCACTTTGATTATACCACAATTTATTTGCCTGTTGATAGACATTTGGTTTTTTTCCGTTCTTGGCTATTACGAATAAAGCTGCATGAAAATGTCTTTGTATGATGGACATTTGTTTTCATTTGTTTGGAGCGAATACCTAAGAGTGTCATTACTGGGTTTTATGATTGTGTTTAACTTTGAGAAGTTGCAAACATTTTCTAAAGTAGTTATGTCATTTTGCATTGCCGTTAGTATAAGTATGTGGAAGTTCTGGTTGCTCTACATACTCACCAACACTTGATTTTGTCAATCTCTTTAATTTTAGTCATTCCTAGTAGTAAGTGGATAATGGTATCTCACTCATTATGTGGTTTCAATTTGCATTTTTCTGAAGACTAAAGATTTTTGAGTATCTCTTCATGTAATTATTGGATAATCATCTACCCTAAAAAAGAGTAGAACAAGTGAGGTGTGTGTTCACATCTTTTGCTTATGTTGTATTGAATTGCTTGTCTTCTTATTGAGTTATGAGTTTTTTTTTTTTTTTCTTATTTGCGATGGAGTCTCGCTCTGTCGCCCTGGAGTGCAATGGCACGATCTTGACTCACTGCAAGCTCCGCCTCCCGAGTTCATGCCATTCTCCTGTCTCAGCCTCCTGGGTAGCTGGGACTACAGGCGCCTGCCACCACACTCGGCTAAATTTTTGTATTTTTTAGTAGAGATGGGGTTTCACCGTGTTAGCCAGGATGGTCTCTATCTCCTGACCCCGTGATCTACCCGGATCGGCCTCCCAAAGTGCTGGTATTATAGGCGTGAACCACCGTGCCCAGCCAAGTTATGAGTTCTTAATGTATCCTGGATATGAGTTGTTATATGTGTGTATTGTTAGTTGTTTCCCATGTCCTTTTCATTTTCTTAATGTTTTCTTTAGTCCATGTGCATTTTTTGCAAGTAAGTTTTGATATTTAAATGTTTAAATCTCCCATCCTACTGTTTATTCTTCATTTGTCCCATTTGTTCTTTCTCCTTTTTTCTTTCCTTTTGGAAGTATTTATCAGTGTTCTATTTTATCTCAACAGTTGGTTTATTAGCCATGCCTTTTTGTTTTGTTTTGTGGCTTTGGTTTTCTCCAGCTTCTTCCTTCCTTTTAGTTTTGGAAACTAAACCAAGAACGTATGAGAAATATTTTCAAATATATAGGGAAAAAATGATAGTCTAGTGTCCTAATTTCCGTACCAAGTCTAGATTGAACAAATGTGAAGATTTTGCTGTATTTGTTTTAGTTTAAGAGAGAACAAAATACAGTGTTTATTGATTGTAATAAAAGAAGCAATTGATGTTCTCTTTGAACTCTTCCCTAAGACCATTCTCCTTTCTCCTTTCCTCCCCAGAGATAATTGCACTCCTGAAGTTAGTGTTTATTTTCCTGCTTATTGTTTCCTATTTATGTCTGTGAACATAATAAAATATTATTTAGTGTGCTTTCTTGTTTTTTAAACCACTTTTTATTGTAAAAAATTATATATAATACCTTATTTGTAGGTGAACAGTTCAGTGGCTCTTATGCACTGTGTTTTGTACCCATCACCACTGTCTATATCCAAAACTTTTCAATCATCCGCAACATCAACTTTCTCCCATTAAACAATTAACTCCCCTTTTCCCCTATCCCCATCTTCTGGTAGGTAACCTCTTTTCTGCTTTCTGTCCCTATGAATTTGCCTATGCTAGCTACCTCATCTAAATGGAATTATATACAATATTTGTTTTTCTGTGTCTGGCTTACTTCACTAAACATAATGTTTTTGAGGTCCATCATGTTGTAGCATATACAGTATCAAAATTCCATTACTTTTAATGGCTGGATAGTATTCCTTTGTTTGAATATACCGTATTTTGTCTGGCCATTCATCTATTGATGGACACTTAGGTTGTTTCTACCTTTTGGCTATTGTGAATAATGCTTCAATGAATGTTGGTGTACAGACACCTGTTTGAGTCTCTGCTTTCGTTTCTTTTGATGTATACCTGAGGGTGAAATTGGTGGGTCATACAGTAATTCTGTGTTTCACTTTTTGAGGAACTGCCAAATTGTTTTCCACTGTGGCTGTACCTTCTCCTCCTAGGTTCAAGTGATTCTCCTGCCTCAGCCTCCTGAGTAGCCACCACACTCAGCTAATTTTCTGTATTTTTAGTAGAAATGGCGTTTCACCATGTTGGTCAGGCTGGTCTTGAACTCCTAACCTCGTGGTCTGCCAACCTTGGCCTCCCAAAATGCTGGGATTACAGACGTGAGCCACCACGCCCAAGTCTTGTTTAGTGTTTTTTTAAACTTCTTATATGTGGCATCATTTTGTTCATTTACTGGCCCAGATTTTTACTGAGCATTTTTAAAAGAGTTATCAATATTGATTTAAGTAGCCATAATTCATTTGTTTTAAATACTATATAGTATTTTTATTACATACACATTACAGTTTATTCATATATTTCCCTACTGTTTGACACTTAGGTTACGTCTGGTCATCCTAGTTTAAAATTAGTCCTGTAATGAATATTATAAGTGTTTTTTGCATATGTACAGATGGCCCTCGACTTCTGATGGTTTGGCTTTTGATTTTATGATGGTACAAAAGTGATACTCATTCAGTAGAAACAGTCATTTGAATTTTGATCTTTTCCTGTGCTAATGATATGTGGTATGATACTGTCTTAGGAAGCTGGGCAGTGGCTGCCAATCACAACTCCCAGTCAGCCAGGTTATCACAAGGGCAACCAACCAATACTCTACAGAGTACTGTATTCAATAAAGTATATGAAATATTCAATAATTTATCGTGAAATAGGCTTTGTGTTAGATGATTTTGCCAGGCTGTAGGCTGTAGGCTGTGTTCTGAACTGTAAGTGTTCAGAACACATTTAACGTAAGTGAGGCTAAGCTATGATGTTTGGTAGGTTAGGTGTAGTGAATGCATTTTTGACTTAGTGGTATTTTCAATTTATGATGGGTTTATCAGAATGTAACCCCAGTGTAAGTCAGGGAGCATCTGTATAAGGAATTAGGGTTTTTACCTAGAAGTAGAATTGGATCATAAAGGTCTCTTCTACTTTACTGTTGCAAAATTATTATCCCACCAGCAGAGTGTGCATTTCCATTTCCCTTATTCTTGGTGCTTGTCATCCCGCAGGTGTAAAAATCATATCTTGGCCGGGCGCGGTGGCTCAAGCCTGTAATCCCAGCACTTTGGGAGGCCGAGACGGGTGGATCACGAGGTCAGGAGATCGAGACCATCCTGGCTAATACGGTGAAACCCCGTCTCTACTAAAAATACAAAAAAACTAGCCAGGCGAGGTGGCGGGCACCTGTAGTCCCAGCTACTCGGGAGGCTGAGGCAGGAGAATGGCGTAAACCCGGGAGGCGGAGCTTGCAGTGAGCTGAGATCCGGCCACTGCACTCCAGTCTGGGCGACAGAGCAAGACTCTGCCTCCAAAAAAAAAAAAAAAAAAAAAAAAAAATTTTACCTTTCCTTGGCAGCTAGTGAGGTTTATCATCTTTATCTTTGTTTATTGACCACTCAGATTTCATTAGGTGTGAAATTCCTGTTCATAGTCTCTGTCAGTTTTTCTTTGGGATAACTGTCTTTTGAATTCAATTTCAGAAATTCTTTATATTTTCTGAGTACTAATCCTTTGTTTTACTCTAAATATCTCCTAATCTGTGTCTTCCTGGTATCATTTTCATGTAGAATGGTACAGTTCAATACAGTAGTCACTAATTTAAATATAAGTTTAAGTTCAGTTCCTCAGTAGCCACATGTGGCTAGTGGCTACTGTATTGGACAGTGCTGATAGTAGGACATGTCTGTCATCACAGAAAGTCCTGTTGTACAGTCCTGATACATTAGGTTTTAAATCTTAATAGATCATAATTTTTCATCATGGACTGTGATTTTTGTGTCTTTTGTAAGGAATCCATCTGGACCCTAATGTCTTAGAGGTATTCTCCTATGTTTTCTTTTAAACATTTCGTTTTTCACATTAGGTCTTAGAATTTGTTTAGAATTTATGTTGATGTGAGGTCAGGATCTGACTTTATTGCTTTTTTACATGGATTTTTATTTCAGCACAATTATTTTAATAGTTTATCCATTCTTTGCTGAAATATAATGCCTTTTCTGTCATTTGGCAAGTTGTAGTGTATGTATGGTTCTTTCCTAGTGGAGTTTCTTTGTTACTTATTTGTGGGTTTTTTGTTTGTTTTTTGGTATCTTTCTTCTCCTTCTCCCTCCCATCCCCAGTCCCTTTATATATCCTTATGTCAATACTAGGTTGTTTCCATTACTATGGTTTTAAATACTTGGTTTCAAATACTTGGTACTTGTTTCAAATACTTGGTATCTACTTGGACAAGTCTCTGTCCTTATTTTTCTTCTTCAGAATTGACCTGAATGTTATTTCTTTTTTTTTTTTTTTGTAGTTTTTAAATTGATGTATGCTAGTTGTACACACTGAATCTTTTCTTATCCTTTGTTCTTTCATTTTTGAATTTGGGATCAAGTTTTGTCAAGTTTCATTAAAAAATAAGTTGTGTTGGGATTTGTTTGGAATTGCATGGAATTTATAGATCAATTTGGTGAGAACTGGTATTTTTATACTATTGAGTCTGACAGTCTTTTTATTCAGTTCTTCTGTGTCCCTCAATAACATTTAATCATTTTTTTCTTTAAAAGCAAAGCACATTTTTTACAAAAATTAGCCAGGCATGGTGGTGGGCACCTGTAATCCCAGCTACTCGGGAGGCCGAGGCAGGAGAATTGCTTGAACCCAGGAGGCGGAGGTTGCACTGAGCCCAGATTGCGCCACTGCACTCCGGCCTGGGCAACACAGCAAGACTCCATCTCCAAAAAAAAAAAGGGAAGCACATTTTTAAAGGATTTTTGTTGAGACTGAGTCTCACTCTGTCGCCCAGGCCAGAGTGCAGTGGCCGGATCTCAGCTCACTGCAAGCTCCGCCTCCCGAGTTTATGCCATTCTCCTGCCTCAGCCTCCCGAGTAACTGGGACTACAGGCGCCCACCACCTCGCCCGGCTAGTTTTTTTGTATTTTTTTAGTAGAGATGGGGTTTCACCGTATTAGCCAGGATGGTCTCGATCTCCTGACCTCGTGATCCACCCGTCTCGGCCTCCCAAAGTGCTGGGATTACAGGCTTGAGCCACCGCGCCCGGCCCATGTTAAAACTTTTATTTGGGATTTTTATTTAGAATTTTTATTTATAAATGAAACTACTGTATACTTGTGTTGTGTTGGTGGTGTTTTGGTATCAAGGTTATGCTAGCTCCATGAAGTGAGTTGGGAAGCTTACTTTTCATCTTCTGTTTTTCAAAACAGTGGATATTTGGGATGTCTAGAAAATTCTAAATGTGTTTTTCAGCTTGCAAGCAATACTTTGAGAAGTACCCAGGAGATCATGAACTCCTTTGGGAAGTTGAAGGTGTTGGACACTGGTACCAGCGAATACCAGTCACCAGAGCATTACAAAGAGAAGCACTTAAAATTCCAGGTAAGAGTGTTTTCAGTTTGAGTTCAGTTTATGTATTTATTTTTGGTAACTTGTCCTTGCTGGCATGTAAGTCCAGTTTAAAAAGCAGTGGCTAGTAATGATTGTGTCTTAGAGTCCAGAGTAGTGGTGTATTACAATAATGTGATTGTTCTGGTAACAGACTCTCTTGTCTAAAGTTTGAATATTTGTGATGTATTAACTTTTGAGTCCCTAGTAACAAGAAGACCTAGAACAGCCCAGTAGGAATTGGTGGGTAAGAAATAAACATAGATTACTGAAATGGCATGGAATAGTCACCAGGGGGTCCAGAGTACCCCCTAATCTCATGCACTTCTCCCCAAAGCTACTAAGTACTTAAAACAACTATTTAACATTGTATATAACGGCAATGTTGCATTATAAGGTATTGGTGAAGAGAACATCTCACACCTAGATTTTTGTGACCCTTTCTGTCCAGGCTGCTCTTCAGAGCTGTTAGGAAAATCAGTACAATGTTACACTTAAAACCAAATACTGATTGGGTTACAGTTTTTTAAATTCCTCTATACACAGCAGTTTCTCAAAATGAACCTAAAAGACCTATGTCTGGAGAATATGGTCCTGCGTATGTTCCAGAATATGAAGCAAGAACTGAAGACAATCAGTCTAGTGAGATGCAGCTAACTGTAGGTACACTGTCGTATGTTTATTGTTGTAAATAATTTTTGTGTTTTTAAAAAATAGATTCAGTTTATATTTGAGTTTTAAATGTCATAGTTCATTCAACAAAGCTATGTAATTTCTACTGTGTCAGTTTTCCTGGCATCTTCTGTTAATATTACTAAAGACTTTGAAAAATAATTTTAATTTTCTTTGAAAAATAATTTTAATGATATTAAAAGTATTATGAGCTAATTAAAGATAATTTAGGACAAACATAAAATAATATAGAAGAAAATAAAAATCTATAATCCCACTATTCAGATATAGCCACTGTTAACATTTTTGCATATATATTTAATATTGCATATTATAAAGCATATATCTGTACATATTGTATTTTTGTTTTTATTCTCTTGGATTACTTAACTGCTATTCTCCATTAATGTAATATTGGAAGCATTTTCTGTGGCATTAAATCATTAAAACTGATTGTTAAATAGCAGCACACTATTCTATTATCTGTTTTATGTAACTATCATTATTTGTTTCCTTAACATAGGATCCTTAAATTTTTAACATTTTTAAATGACCCAGGAGCAAACACATTTATATATGAATCCTTGTGCATATGTAATTACTTCTCTTAACATACAAATTTCCAGAAGTGGAATTAGTAGGTGAAAGACTATGAAGTTGTTATGTAAAGTTTGAGGCTGTATATGCTAGGTCTTTGTAGAATGTAATGCACTTTGCAAATATTAGCTGTCCTGAAAGTAGAAGGACAGATCCCATTACCAAACTCCACAGGACTTACCAGGTCCTTTTCTAGAAGTGATGTTTTGTGGTACTTGATACTGCTTAAAATACAGGCCCGTTGATGGGACTCTAGCAGTCTAGGGTTTTGGGGGATGTCATTTATTGCAGTCATATTTTGTACCTGTGTATCTAAGTTTATTTTGGTGAGTGTTGAATATGTCTATGTAAATGCATAGGCATATTTTAGAAACAACTACTTTAGGGAATTATTTGTGCTTATTTTCTGTCTTAATTAACATGAGAGTTGACTATGAGTGGAAAATTTGTTAACATTTTAAAGAATAACTATATATATAAGGAGTTAGATTTTTGGGAATTTTTTTCCTACTTTTGGAAATTCAAACTTGAGAATAAGCTCTTGTTCTATTGCAGTCCAAATTCCTCAGATATACACAGATTCATTTAGTACTGGCCAGTTGTAAAATCAAGGAAAGTAGAAAATCTCCTCTTCCTATAAATGTAATGAGAGCAATGATTTACTTTAATACTAAGCCAAATAATTTTAGATGTGTCATTTGAGTGAGAATATATTACAGTGGTACTATATCATACAGTTGACAGCATCAGTTAGATTTTAGAATCTTAACCTATTTAAGATTTTAGAAATTCATATTCTTCATATTACTTTAATGTTTTAAATAGTTGAAGGAAAATGTTTATCGTTTTAAACTATTTATGTTATATCTCTTTTTGTTAGTAACCACAAATAGTTTAGTTTATTTCAACTAGATGATTTATTCTTTAGGCGATGATGGTATTGTTATGTGCTTTTTCCTATTTTTATACATAAAACATTACATATATTTCTCTTATACTTTTTGCACCTTTTATTTATTCATCTTAATCTACATTTTAACCTTGTTGAACTACAAGTTTCTTGAAGCAAGATTTTTGTCATACCATTTATCACAATTGCTCCCTTGCTTTTGTTCTATAAATTGAAGGCTGTGTGCCCACTATATTGTGGAGTTTTAGTAAGCATGTAATGGATGAATGAAGTAGTTACTATGGCAGGCATTGGACATACAAAGATATGGTTCTTAGACATGGGAGAACTAGATGGCCATTGTTGGAAATATATAATATACTATAGCATAATAATTGCCTTATTATAGCAAGTAATTGGAGGTACATAGGAGAGGATGACTTTTAAAGGGTGGGTGGGAATTTTGTTAGGACATTACAGAGGATAGCATGTGAAAAAGTTGCAGAAGTGTAAAGGAAATGGCATGTTTGATATGAAAGAGGTATTTGGTATTGAATAGGTTGAGAGTTTGTATTCTAAGCAGTGGTTGGCCATTAAAAGTTTTTTCTTATTTTTTTTCAGCAAAAACATGGTATAGTTTGTGATTTGAAAGTATCACTTTGTCATCAGGGTGGAGGGGTGTAGACTGGATGTGATTAGAGCAAGGGATATGAGTGAGGAGGCTGTTGGAATAGTTGAAGTTCAAGAGAGTAAAGGCATAAACTAAAGCAATGGTAATACAAAGGACAGGGCAGTTTTGAGAGATTCTTCAGTTAAAATTGAAAGGCTTTGTGATTGATTAAATGTGGGTTAGGAAGAGGTCATTACTGACTCACTGTTTTCTGGCTAGAATGACTGACTGAATTGTCATTAAGCAAGATAGGGAATAATGTTGGGGAAAGATAAAGTTCATTTTGGAAATGATTTGGATGGGACATCCACTGGGAGATATTTCATTGGAAATAGAGCTTTGGAAATCAGGAATAAAGTTTGGAGGCTTAAGTCGCATATTTGAATTCATCAATAAGCAGATACTGAAGTAAGCATAGCGAAGGGAGAGCATGTGGACTGAGCAGAGAGGGTGGCTGAGGACAGAACTAGGAGACACTAGTGGACACACTGTGACATATTAGATGACTTGCATATGTTCTCAGTCTTTTAAACTGAAGCTGAACTATAATCTTTTATTTTAAAGTAAATGTTCTTAACAAAAGTGCTATTTGAAAACATTTTACAAGTTTTCTTTGAAACTATAAATAGATCCATAGGGAGAAAAAATAGTCTAAAACTTTGGTTTTGAATCTATCTCTTTTTTAGATTGATTCTCTAAAAGATGCCTTTGCAAGCACTTCTGAAGGTAAGAAATTCAACTGATGCATCAGTAAGTATTTGAGACACTTCAAATTAGGGCAGTGTGTGTGTATATGCATGCATGTTGTGTGTCAACCCTGAGTAAGTGAATACTTAACCAGCTCTAAAATCTAGATCTAGGTTCTCACGCCACCACTGCCACTGATTTTGCTATCTGAACACTGAGTAAGCTATTGTACCTCTCTCTTCCTTATTTCCTTAGCTATAAAATAGGGATGGTAATGTCTACATTGTTTTTCAAGATTATTGGGAGAGAATGCAAGTGAAATACAAAAACACTTTGCAAAACCCAAGGTAACATGGAAATGTGAGAAATTAATTACACAGTTCATATAACTTGACAAAATTATTATATAATTTAGATTATATAATAATCTAAATAATTTTCTTAGCCTAATGTGAGAGGAGGGTGAATCTGTGTAATGTGGAGAATATGTGTAAACCAGTGTAGTTCTTGCATTTCTGTGTATTTTAATAGATAGTCCTTTTAATATATAATCAACTAAGTGCATTTTAACTGTTTTTCTCCTCAGGTCATGATAAAACATCAGTTTCCACTCGTACTCGAAGTAGTAATTTAAAGCGGCCAAAGATTGGTAAGCGGTTTCAGGATTCTGAATTTAGCAGTTCTCAAGGCGAAGATGAAAAGACCTCCCAGACTTCACCTACAGCTTCATTAAACAAGTAAATAGTTGTTTATTTTACTCTCATTTTTTGTTTATTTGTACTTTCATATTAGTATTTAACATTTGAGGTAGAGGCTATTTATTACATTGTTTGTGTAGCAGATGACTTTGGTTTAGGAGTTTATATTTGAATTATCCATATTTAAATTCTTGTACAAGATTATTAGTTGTTTATCAATGCTAAGTGTTACCTTGGCAATGCTATTGGGAGAAGTTGCTAATAAGAGACTGGCATAAACTCACTTCATGTGTGAAAATCTAGGAGAATATCTAGTGGTTATATTATCCCTAATTAGTCATTATCACCAATGCTCAATTTGATGGTATGGTTTTAAGTAATGCTGAGATTTAGTCAGTTTTTTTCCCCCCACATTCAGTTCTTTAATTTTCTAGTGGACAGTTTACATATCTCCCTCATGCTGTCTTTTAAGTTAGTGTGACAGTTTTCCATAATAAACTACTTAAAGAGAAGCTTTGGTCAAGAATGGAATGAAATTGCAAAAAAACAAAAACAAAAAACCATTGCTTTTAAAATACCAACTGTTTCACCAATTTTATATTCAAACAAAACCACACGGTATTGGCGTGCTATGTGTTTTTGTGTTTCCTTGGGGCTGGCTTCCTTGCCATGGTGCCACGGCGCAGCTGCGGTCAGCCACAGTTTGTCTGTCATGCTGGATGGTGGAGGCTCACTCAGCTTCATATTATCCAGAGGGCCTTGAAATCCCATATTGTCATGGCTCCATCGATGCCAGTAGTGCAATATTTGTGACAATCTTTCTTGTCCACCTCATAAATAGAGACTTGAGCGATGCTGTTCTGGTGCAGCATCTCCAAAGCCATGTTGCAGCCCTCAGTCATGGCCCTGTTGTCCATATTGCAGAAGCATTCCATGGCAGACATGTTGCGTTGGATGCTCTGTTTTGGAATCTCTAACTTGGAGACAAAGGTCAGGCAGCCACAGTCATCGTAGTTAAAGAGCATTGGTCAGCAGTCATAGCCAGCAGCCACGACACTGTTCTCTGAGACGAATGACACACTCAGGAGCAGCTGGAACTCCGTCTTCAGATTGAGACCTGCATACTTTTTGAGGCATGAGCAACAGACATGGTGCTGTCGTGGCTGGCCCAGGCCAGGTGGCTCCCACAGGCAGAGAAGCTGACCCCGTGGACCCAGCCACCAGTGCCACTGCCACCAAACTCTGACATCAGCTGCCCAAAAGGCATCTTACTGTCCCAGGTCATGCTGGCTGGCTTTTCATCCACTTCTTTAATGTGGGAAGAAAACACACTGTTTGAAGTCACATGATCCTGCTGCCAGCAAAACTTTGTTGGGATGCCAATCCAAGCTGAGGACTGTGGAGCAAATCAGCTTTTTAATGTGCTTGCTCACCCACCAGTCATTTTCAGACTCAAAGTAACAAACAGAAATGAGTTGTGCTTCACTTCCCACAGCAAATTTGTTCTCTGGAGGGGACCACTTCACAAAAGTAGCTGTGTGATTAATTCTTAGGATTATCAGGGTTGGCTTCCAGACACCATCTTGCTGACTCCAGACATAGGCATTGTGGTCTGCGCCACAAGTGACCACACAGTCGCTCTTGGCAGCCCAGTCAGTACCTGTGATGTGTCCACTGTGCTCCTTGAGTTCATGAGCTTTCACCCACTGGTGTTCCTTCTTATAGATGTGCACTTCGTGATTATTGAGACTGAGGGCAATCTGAGTACGATCCCTGTTTCAGGCATGACAGTTGATTGGCTCTAGTAAAAACTGATGCAGTGACATTATTCTTAGTGTTTTCAAAAGAGAGAAAGCTGGGGTTGAGGCAGTCTGGACGGTCTCAGAGCAGAGGATTCGCAGACTGGGCAGTTGACGTGAACAGGCTCTAGTCAGTTTTAAAATACCCTCAGTTTTACTTTATTGATTCATTTTACTGGGCTGTTGGATGTAATTTGTAAATTAGTGATAACCATAAATAGTACAGTCAGTTCCTTCAGGAATTTAGTTGCCAGCTGAATCAACAGAACACTTGAGTCTCAACTTTATCCTGTCTTTGAATCTTAAAGCAAGACTGTAACTTTTATAATAAAATTAGATTTCTGCCCTAACAGTTCTGCCAGCTGTTCCTGAGTCAACCATTTAGTTAATTCAAAACTTCGCCATTTTAACTGTCAAATTATTGTAGTCAAGTAGAGAATTCTGTAGCTGTGCTTATCCTATTACGCAAATAATTTTAAATTTAGGTAATTAGGTTTGTAAATGTTTGTTTTGGTGAAAAATTTGTAATGTTAAAGATAGATATAAGGAAATATTTAAATCTAGTAATTAAAAAATGAGTTTAGAAAACTGGTTTTCTCACTGAGCCATATTTTGATGTAGTGCCCTTTTTAGAAGGGTAACAACGTATTTTAAATTTAGCCTCCCAGAATTATTGTGGAATGTTGTTTGCTTTTCATAAGCAGAACAGTAGGAGTTTACGCTTGACTGTTTGCTCAAACATATGAACAACAAAACATCATCTTAGCCCTCAAAGGATTGACTGCCTAGGGATAAAGAGAGATACGTACACAGTTTAAGAGCACCGTAAGGTGGATTGCAATAGTACAATAATGGAAAGTGCAGAATGCTGTGGATACTGAGGAAAGAGTGTTAGATTCTAATTGAGGGAATGGAGAGATTTGGCATTTGGGCCTGGGCATCAAAGGTAAATAGAAACCCAACAAGTGGAGCTGAGACAGAAGACTTTCTAGTGTAAAGGTCCACCGACTATGGCCTGTAGGCCAAATCTGACCTGCCACCTGTTTTTGTAAATAAAATTTTATTGTAAGACATCCATGCTCATTAAGCTTATATATTTTAAATTATTGTTTATTAAGCATACATATATTTTTATATATTATTAAGCTTATATATTTTTAGTTATGTTTGCATTGGAACGGCAGAGTTGAATGGTTGGAACAGAGACCATATGGCCCACGATGCCTAAAGGAAAGGTTTGCTGATCCCTTTTCTACACCAAAGCTGAGAAGTAGAACTTTCTGCAGTGATGGAAATGTTTTTTATTTACACTGCCCGGTATAATAGCCATTAGCCAGTGTGCCCATTGAAGTATGGCTAGTGCAACTAAAGAACTGAATTGTTTCATTTAATTTTAATTTAAATGTAAAATAGTGAAGTGTGTCTCATGGCTATTGTATCAGTACAGATTTCAACTAAAGCACTGACATGAGCAAAGGCACAAAGCTAGGAGGAATGTTACTAAGGATAATTGATGAATAAGGTAAATATAAGGGTCTAGGCTGGGCATGGTGGCTCATGCTTGTAATCCCAGCACTTTGGGAGGCCGAGGCGAGTGGATCACCTGAGGTCAAGAGTTCGAAACCAGCCTGGCCAACATGGCAAAACCCTGTCACTACTAAAAACACAAAAATTAGCCCGGCATGGTGGCACACTTCTGTAATCCCAGCTACTCAGTAGGCTGAGGCAGGAGAATCGTTTGAACCCAGGAGGTGGAGGTTGCAGTGAGCCGAGATCACACCATTGCACTCCAGCCTAGATGACAGAGGGAGACCCTGCCTCAAAAACAAAAACAAACAAATATGTTAGGCTTTCAAAGAAGGTACACTTTATTCACTGAGCTTATAGAGAACCACCAGAAGTTTCTGAGCTGGGCTATCACAGGTATAGATAATGTGCATTAGAAAGACAGCTCTGAAAGCCTTGATGAAGATGTACTGCAAGTCTGAAGATGAATTGGGAAGAACTACAGTGCTCCAGAGAGAACTGGGACCTGAAGCAGACCTGTGAAAATGGGCATAGAAAGTCAGGAATATATTTGAAGGGCAATTTTGGAGTTAGAACTAAACCATATAGTGTGTTGTCCAAGGTGACATTTTTGAGAATGAAAGGAGCATTATTAATAATTATGCCAGTATCCATAATTATGGACAAAAGTCTGTAAACTGGGACTGCTCCAGGTAAACCGGGATATATGCTGATTCTAATAGAGTAAGATCCATGGTCTTTCAGTATAAATGAGGTTAAAAAAAAAAAAAAAAGGTGGCTGGGCGCGGTGGCTCAAGCCTGTAATCCCAGCACTTTGGGTGGCCGAGACGGGCAGATCACGAGGTCAGGAGATCGAGACCATCCTGGCTAACGCGGTGAAACCCCGTCTCTACTAAAAAATACAAAAAACTAGCTGGGCGATGTGGCGGGCGCCTGTAGTCCCAGCTACTCGGGAGGCTGAGGCAGGAGAATGGCGTAAACCCGGGAGGCGGAGCTTGCAGTGAGCTGAGATCCGGCCACTGCACTCCAGCCTGGGCGGCAGAGCGAGACTCCCTCTCAAAAAAAAAAAAAAAAAAAGGAAAAAAAAAGGGCGGGGGGGGGGGCCTAGGCCTGTAATCCCAGCACTTTGGGAGGCCGAGATGGGTGGATCACGAGGTCAGGAGATGGAGACCATCCTGGCTAACATGGTGAAACCCTGTCTGTACTAAAAATACAAAAAATTAGCTGAGTGTGGTGGCACGCGCCTGTAGTCTCAGCTATTGGAGAGGCTGAGGCAGGAGAATTGCTTGAACCTGGGAGGTGGAGGTTGCAGTGAGCCGAGATCGCGCCACTGCACTCCAGGCTGGGCAACAGAGCGAGACTTTGTCTCAAA
>NW_016809835.1:5007788-5067466 GCF_001698545.2 Rhinopithecus bieti | reverse complement strand
GAAACCCTGTCTGTACTAAAATACAAAAAATTAGCTGAGTGTGGTGGCACGCGCCTGTAGTCTCAGCTATTGGAGAGGCTGAGGCAGGAGAATTGCTTGAACCTGGGAGGTGGAGGTTGCAGTGAGCCGAGATCGCGCCACTGCACTCCAGGCTGGGCAACAGAGCGAGACTTTGTCTCAAAAAAAAAAAAAAAAAAAATCCGATAAGATTTGGAAAAAAAAAAAGAAAACGGCCTAGTTTAAATAATTGGAAAGATGGTAATATTATAAGACGATGAAGAGATTGGTTTTAGACTTGTAAAATCTGAAGTTGTTGACAGCATAGTTGATTCTCTAAAATGTTACTTTAACAAAAGACTTCTGAGATTTTATATTTATGCTTAATAAAACAAGTGAGAATGGTTTTCTTTTGTTTTTTAGATTGGAGTCCACTGCACGCCCATCAGAGAGCTCAGAAGAATTCCTGGAAGAAGAACCCGAACAGAGAGGGATTGAATTTGAGGATGAAAGCAGTGATAAAGATGCACGGCCAGCACTGGAAACCCCGCCACAGCAAGAGAAGCAAGATGGTGAAAAGGTATGAGATCACTTACTCAGTAAAATGAAAATAAGTAAACTAAATTTTACCTTTCGTAATCATATATTGTTAGAAAAGTATACTGATATATTTTAGAGTCTTAGAAATTGTGTTTAGTGTTAAAAAGCATGGGATTACAATGCCCCACTAGTTTTGTTTTCTTAAGTTACTGTGATTTAGCTCCTGCTTCCTCTATTTCATGATGAAATGACATGCTGTGTCAGCTCACTGCAGCCTCCACCTCCTGGGTTTAAGCAATTCTCCTGCCTCTGCCTCCCAAGTAGCTAGGATTACAGTTGCACCAACACGCCCGGCTAATTTGTGTGTGTGTGTGTGTGTGTGTGTGTGTGTGTGAGACAGGGTGTCGCTTTGTCACCCGGGCTGGAGTGCAGTGGTGCCATCTTGGCTCACTGCAAGCTCCACCTCCCAGGTTCACGCCATTCTCCTGCCTCAGCCTCCCGAGTAGGTGGGACTACAGGCGCCCACCACCACGCCCGGCTAATTTTTTGTGTTTTTAATAGAGATGCGATTTCACCGTGTTAGCCAGGATGGTCTTGATGATCTGACCTCGTGATCTGCCGAGACAGGGTTTCACCATGTTTGCCAAGCTGGTCTTGAACTCCTGATCCACTCGTCTCAGCCTCCCAAAGTGCTGGCCTCATGAAATGATATTTTAATGTTTATTTTTGTAATATTTCTTTTTCTTTTCTTTTCTTTTTTTTTTTGAGACAGAGTCTTGCTCTGTTGCCCAGGCTGGAGTGCAGTGGCACAATCTTGGCTCACTGCAGCTGTGACTGCAGGTGCCCGCCACCACGTCCCGCTAATTTTTTGTGTTTTTAGTAGAGATGGGGTTTCACCGTGTTAGCCAAGATGGTCTTAGCCAGGCGTGAACCATCGCGCCCGGCCTATTTTCGTAATTTTGGGGAGCAGATGGGTGTTTGGTTACATCGATAAATTCATTAGTGGTGATTTCTGAGATTTTCGTGCGCCCATCACCCAAGCAGTGTATACTATACCCAATGTGTAGTCTTTTATCCTCACCCCCCTCCTACCTTTTCCTGCAAGTCCCCAGAGTCCATTATATCACTCTTATGCCTTTGCATCCTCATAGCTTAGCTCCCACTTATGAGTGAGAACATACGATGTTGGGTTTTCCATTCCTGAGTTACTTCACTTAGAATAATGGTCTCCAACTCCATGCAGGTTGCTGTGAATGCCATTATTTCATTCATTTTTTATGACTGAGTAGTATTCCATGGTCTATATATACCACTTTTTTTTTTTTTTTTTTTTTTTTTTTTGAGATGGACTCTTGCTCTGTTGCTGGGCTGGAGTGCAGTGGCACACTCTCAGCTCACTGTAACCTCCAACCCCCTGGTTCAAGTGATTCTCCTGTCTCAGCCTCCCGGATAGCTGGGATTACAGGCACACACCACCACAGCCAGTTAATGTTTGTATTTGTAGTAGAGACGGGGTTTCACCATGTTGACCAGGATGGTCTCGATCTCCTGACCTCCTGATTCGCCCACTTTGGCCTCCCAAAGTGCTGGGATTACAGGCCACCGTGCCCGGCCTATATATACACATTTTCTTTATCCACTCATTGGTTGGTGGGCATTTAGCCTGGTTCCATAGTTTTTGCAGTTGCAAATTGTGCTGCTATAAACATGCACGTGCAAGTGTCTTTTTCATGTAATGACTTATTTTTTTCTGGGTAGATAGCCAGTAGTGGGCTTGCTGGATCAAATGGTAGTTCTACTTTTAGTTCCTTAAGGAATCTCCACACTGTTTTCCATAGTGGTTGTACTAGTTTACGTTCCAACCAGTAGTGTAAAAGTGTTCCCTTTTCACTATATCCACTCCAGCATCTATTTTTTTTATTGTGGCCATACTTACAGGAGTAAGGTGGTATCAAATTGTGGTTTTGATTTGCATTTCCTTGATAATTAGTATATTAGGGTTCTCTAGAGTGACAGAACTAATAGGATAGATGTATATAAAGGGGAGTTTATTAAGGAGTATCAACTCACATGATCACAGAGTCCCACAGTAGGCCATCTGCAAGGTGAAGAACAAGGAAGCAAGGAAGCCAGTCCGAGTCCCAAAGCTAAAGAACTTGGAGTCTGATGTTTGAGGGCAGGAAGCATCCAGCTCTGGAGAAAGATGTAGGCTGGGAGCCTAAGCCAGTCTAATCTCTCCATGTTCTTCTGCCTGCTTTTTATTCTGGCCATGCTGGCAGCTGATTAGATGGTGCCCACCTGGATTGAGGGTGGGTTTGCCTCTCCAGTCCACTGACTCAAATGTTAATTTCTTTTGGTAACACCACCCTTACAGCCACACCCAGGATCAGTACTTTGCATCCTTCAATCCAGTGAAGTTGACACTCAGTATTAACCATTACAAGTCTACCCCTTGTCAGCTTGAACCCATACACACTTCCTGAGATCATACATAGTCTTTAAATAAAGACAATAATGTAATAATTATGCGTAACACAATACAACTGTCATTCGTACAACTGGAAACCCCCAACCCAAATAATATTATGCAAAGTTAACACTTAATTGCTCATATGAAGTCAATAAATCTTATGTCACATGATGAAAGAAAAGGGAAATAAAATGAAAGTATTTTTTTTTTTTTTTTTTTTTTTTTTGNGACTACAGGCGCCCGCCTCGTCGCCCGGCTAGTTTTTTTTGTATTTTTTAGTAGAGACGGGGTTTCATCGTATTAGCCAGGATGGTCTCGATCTCCTGACCTCATGATCCGCCCGTCTCGGCCTCCCAAAGTGCTGGGATTACAGGCTTGAGCCACCGCGCCCGGCCAGTATTTTCTTATTACAAGTGTATACATGCGCAAACAAAATAAGAAAGAAATACTCATGACAATTACAGTCATCATTTCTGCAGCTGGTCGCGTGGTTGAAGCTGGTGTTGATGACTACCTTCTTCTGCTACCCATTCGGTATTCCCTTTGCCTTCAGCAAGCACTTTGGCAGGTTGTGTTTTTTTTTTCCTAGTGGAGTAACCCAAACCTTCATTCCTGAAGAGTCTGGGCCATTTGTAGTCTTGCCTGGATTGGGCTGTTGTAGTTTCCCATTGACCTTAATCACAGGGCATCGTAATACTAAGAGACACCCCAAGGGATCTCCTATATTCCATGCATACTCTTCCTTAACTCCATTGTGGAGTAGTAGACTGATTTCATCTTGATAGCCTGGGTCAGTCACCCCAGCCAACACTGTAGCTCCCTCAGCCTGTTGACTTAAAGGTAGGAGGAGCCCAAAGTGTCCAGGTGGCAATCTTAACTTCCAGTTTAATGGAATCATTGTTGTGTCTCCTGGTGCCAGTATTCCTCTCTCTGGAACTAATACCTCTAAGCCAGCAGAACGTAATGTTATGGGGACAGGAAGCAAAAATTTTGCTAGTGGATCACTAGGGGTGAAGGTGAGTGATGCCATTTCCACTTTTATCCCTGGATTCCTGGACCTGTGAATCCTGTCTATAAGAGAAACAGGACCATATACTGAAATGCTGATTCAGAGCATACACAGCCTGCTAGAGACCTTTGCCTCAGCCCTGCATAGTATTATCACCTAGTTGGCATTGTAATTGTGACTTCAAAAGGATATTCCCCCGTTCTGTCAATCCAACTGCTTCCGGATGATGGGGAACATGGTAAGAACAGTGAATTCCCTGAGCATGAGCCCGCTGCCACACTTCTTTAGCCATAAAGTGAGTGCCTTCTTCAGAGGCAATGCTGTGTGGAGTACCATGATGGATAAGGCATTCCGTGAGTCCATGGATGGTAGTCTTGGCAGAAGCATTGCATACAGGATAGGCAAACTCATATCCACAGTAGGTGTCTGTTCCAGTGAGGACAAACCTCTGCTCTTTCCATGATGGAAGAGGTCCAGTATAATCAACCTGCCACCAATTAGCTGTCTGATCACCCTGAGGACTGGTGTCATAGTAAGGGCTTAGTGTTGGTCTGTGCTGCTGGCAAATTGGGCACTCAGCAGTGGCCGTAGCCAGGTCAGCCTTGGTGAGTAGAAGTCCATGTTGCTGAGCCCATGTGTAACCTCCATCCCTGCCGCCACGGCCACTTTGTTCATGGACCCATTGGGCGATGACAGGGGCAGCTGGGGAAGGAGGCTGAGTAGTGTCCACAGAACAAGTCATCCTATCCACTTGATTATTAAAATCCTCCTCTGCTGAGGTCACCGTTTAGTGAGCATTCACATGGGATACAAATATCTTCAGTTTTTTACCACTCAGAGAGGTCCATCCACATAACCTCTTCCCTACATTTCTTTGTCACCAATTTTCCAATCATGCTTCTTTCAAATCCCTGACGATCATCCAAACCATTGGCTACAGCCTATGAATCAGTATATTGTCACACATCTGGCCATTTCTCCTTCCTCGCAAACTGCACAACCAGGTGCACTGCTCGAAGTTCTGCCCACTGGGAAAATTTTCCTTCACCAGTGTCCTTCAGGGATGTCCTAGAAAGGGGCTGTAGTGCTGCAGCTGTCCACTTTTGGGTGGTGCCTGCATATCATGTGGAACCATCTGTGAAACAGGCCCTAGTCTTCTCTTACTCTGTCAACTGATTATAAGGAACTCCCCATGAGGCCATCGGTGCAGGCTGGGGAAAAGGAGGCAGAGTGGCAGGAGTAGAGACCATGGGCGTTTGAGCCACTTCCTCATGTAACTTACTTGTGTCTTCAGGACCTGCTCAAGCCCGATCACATATATGCCACTTCAGTTTGATGATGGAATGCTGCAGTGCATGACCCACTTTATGATTAGATGGGTCAGAAAGCACCCAGTTCATGATAGGCAGTTCAGGTCGCATGGTGACTTGATGACCCATAGTCAAACATTCAGTTTCTACCAAAGCCCCGTAACAGGCCAAGAACTCTCTCTCAAAAGGAGAGCAGTTATCTGCAGAAGATGGCAGGGCTTTGCTCCAAATTCTTAGAGGCTTCCACTGTGATTCACCTATGGGGGCCTGCCAAAGGCTCCAAATAGTACTTGTCTCTCAAAAGGAGAGTATTTATCTGCAGAACATGGCAGGACCTTGCTTCAAAATCCTAGAGGCCCCTTCTGTGATTCACCTATGGAGGCCTGCCAAAGGCTCCTAACAGCATCCCTATCTGCCACTGACACCTCAAGCACCATTGGATCTGCTGGATCATACAGCCCAAGTGGCAGAGCAGCTTGCACAGCAGCCTGGACCTGTCGCAGAGCCTTATCCTGTTCTGGAGCCTACTCAAAACTGGCAGCCTTTCGGGTCACTTGATAAATGGGTTGGAGTAACACAACCAAATGAGGAATTTGTTGCCTCCAAAATCCAAATAGGCCAACTATGTGTTGTGCCTCTTTCTTGGCTGTAGTAGGGGCCAAATGCAGCATCTTACTCTTTACCTTAGAAGGAATATCTCCACAGGCCCCACACCACTGGACCCCTAGAAATTTTACTGAGGTAGAAGGTCCCTGAATTGTAGTCGGTTTTATTTCCCATCCTTTGGCATGCAAATGTCCCACTAGTAAGTCAGTGTGCTTGCTACTTCTTGCTCACTGGATCCCATCAGCATAATGTCATCAATGTTATGGACCAGTGTGATAACTTGTGGAAGCAAAAAGCGATCAAGGTCTCTTTGAACAAGGTTATGTCACAAATCTGGAGAGTTGATATACCCCTGAGGTGGGACAGGAAAAGTATATTGCTGGCCTTGCCAGTGGAACACAAATTGCTTCTGGTGGGCCTTATGGACAGGAATAGAGAAAAAGGCATTTGGCAAATCAGAGGCTGCATACCAGGTACCAGGAGATGTGTTAATTTGCTCAAGCAATGAAACCACATCTGGTGCAGCAGCTACAACTGGAGTCACCACTTGGTTAAGCTTATGATAATCCACTGTCATTCTCCAAGATCCATCTGTCTTCTGCACAGACCAAATGAGAGAGTTGAATGGGGATGTGGTGGGAATCACCACCCCTGCACTGTCCTTGATGTTGGCACTAAGCTCCGCAGTGCCTCCAGGGATGCGATACTGTGTTTGACTATTTTTCTAGGTAGAGGCAACTCTAATGGTTTCCATTTGGCCTTTCCCACCATAATAGCCCTCACCCCACCAGTCAGGGAGCCAATGTGGGGGCTCTGCGAGTTGCTAAGTATGTCTATACCAATTATGCATTCTGGCACTGGGGAAATGACCACAGGATGAGTCCGGGGACCCACTGGACCCTCTGTAAGTCAGAGCTGAGCTAAAACTCCATTAGATTACCTGATCTTCATAAGCCCCTACTTTAACCACAATGACATTTTGGGTCCCCCGGAATCAACGTCAGCTCAGAGCCAGTGTCCAGTAGTCCTCGAAATGTCTGATCATTTCCCTTTCCCCAGTGCACAGTTACCTGGTCAAAGGCCAGAGGTCCCCTTGGGGAAGGATGGGAGAAAGATTCACAGCATAAATTGTCGGTATTGTAGTGGAGTCCTTCCTCAAGGGGCTTCATTCAAGGGGTTCTGGGTCTATAAAGTGGCTCAAGTCTGGAAATTGAGGGGCTGTGATTCTCTTTTTTTCTGTAATTCAAATTAGTCTTTTGTCCACTTGACCTGGAAGTTTTCCATTTATATGAATTAAGTAGGAATTCATTAGGCTTCCTATCAATTCTACTTCTGGGAACACTGATTAATTAGCCAGTGCAAAAGCTCTGCACAAGTCAGATTATTCTGATTGCTGCTTTGCCTCTGTGGTTCATTATGGTAGCTCGCCCACCTTGCATTTGATGGTTGAGTGTTCCCACTTGGCCCCTGCCACCTCTGGATCCAATTATTCCCATTGTATTTAAATTTTGTAGTTGAGTGACTGTGGTTCCCACTGTTAGATCTGGCATATAGAGAAGAGCAATCATAGAGCTCTTCAAAGATTCACGTGCTGCCCTCACAAATCTCTTTCACAAAGCATTGGTCAAGGGTGTATCTTCTGGACCCTCCCAGATGGGATGAGTAGGTCTAAAGTGACTAATCCACTCCACCATCCCAATCTCCCTAAGCCTTTGGATCCCTTCCTCTACATTAAACCAAGGGAGATCAGGCATTTCCAGCTCGCTCAGAGTGAACCATCTTTTAATCTATATTTCAGCTAACCAAGCAATCAATCTATTAGAACCTTTTTAAACTCCCTGAGCAGCAAGATTAAATGCAGAGTCCCTGCTTAGTGGGCCCAAATCAATAAATTTAGCCTGATGCAACTCTTGTGTTCCTTCCACCATCATCCCACACCCTTAACATCCATTCCCACACCTGTTCTCCAGATTCCTGCCTATATAAATTAGAAAACTCAGTTCTTTTCAAGTGTAGCACACCTCCTTGTGGGTCACACTCTGAACTTCACCTCTAGGGGGCCGCTGGGACTTTATTCCAGTTATAGGTCTAGAAGCAAACAGGGCTGATTCTTCTCTCCTGAGGTAATGTTACCACTACTTGGGATGGTGAAGCTGTTTCTTCTGGCAAAAAGGCTCATCTTCTGGCAAAAAGGCTCATCAGAGTTTATAAGCTCTGTGTCCCCAGCGTCATCAGGGTCCTCCTACATGTCCCCATTCCAAGTTGTAGGTTCCCATTCTTTTCCAATCAGGGCTCTCACTTTAACAGTAAACACCTGGTGAGGCTGTGCATGTGCCTTTCGTTGCAGGTTAGCCACTCACAAGATAAGAGGTTGTGTCTGATTTTCCACAATTTCAGCTTTGTCTACAGGAGACAAGACTCTCACTCAGGGCTTTTGAACTATCTGCTTTTGAAGCCTGGAGTTAGAATCCCTGAGTTCATCATTGTTTTTCATCACTTTGTCCAGTGAACTTAGGAGCAGCCAACCAACTTCATTGTGTTCCTTGGTTCTCCACATATGGTCCAAGGTATTATGTGGAGAGTCACCAAACTTCTTCCCTCTCAGAAGTGGTGAATCAGGAGTGTCAAATGCATTTATTTTGCATCACTCTAAACAGTTCATGCCAAGGACTATGAGTGTTCTCCGTACTATTAGAAGTAGAGTCCTTAGCATTTTGGGGTCTCCCAAAATATTAAGGAGCCATCTCCAGAAACCCACCGACAAAAGAACTCCATCCTTAATATTCTGTTCCTCTAGAACCACTCCTGGTACCAAAGTCTGTTAGGGTTCTCTAGAGGGACAGAACTAATAGGATAGGTGTATATATAAAGGGGAGTTTTTAAGGAATGTTAACTCGCACGATCACAAGGTCCCACAATAGGCTGTCTGCAAGCTGAGGAGCAAGGAAGCCACTCTGAGTCCTGAAGCTGAAGAACCTGGAGTCCTATGTTTGAGGGCAGGAAGCATCCAGCACGGGAGAAAGATGTAGGCTGGGAGGCTAAGCTAGTTTAATCTCTTCATGTTCTTCTGCCTGCTTTTTATTCTGGCCATGCTGGCAGCTGATTAGATGGTGCCCACCTGGACTGAGGGTGGGTTTGCCTCTTCCAGTCCACTGACTCAAATGTTAATTTCTTTTGGTAACACCACCTTTACAGCCACACCCAGGATCAATACTTTGCATCCTTCAGTCCAATCAAGTTGACAGTATTAACCATCACAATTAGTGATATTGAGCATTTTTCCATGTTTGTTGGCCGTTTGTGTATCTTCTTTTGAGAATTGTCTATTCGTGTCCTTATCCCACTTTTTGATAGGAAACTATATATATGCATGTGTGTGTGTGTTGAGACAGATTCTCACTCTGTCACACAGGCTGGAGTACAGTGGCGTGATCTCAGCTCACTGCAACCTCCATCTCCTGAGTTTAAGCGATTCTCATGCCATAGCCTCCTGAGTAGCTTGAATTACAGGCATGTGCCACCATGCCGGGCTAATTTTTGTATTTTCAGTAGAGATGGGGTTTTTGCCAATGTTGGCCAGTCTGGTCTTGAACTCTGGACCTCAAGTGATCCGCTCCCCTTGGCCTCCCAAAGTGCTGGGATTACAGGCGTAAACCACTGTGCCTGGCTGGAAACTATATTTTAAATGATATTTTATTGTAGAAAATTGAGAAAATGAAAAAAAGCACATATGGGAAGTTAAACCTCAAATTTTTTAAAAACAGGATTTGTATGCATCTAGACGTTTATGGAAATATGTATTTGTGGGAGGTTTTTTTTCCACTTTTTTTTTTGAGACAGAGTCTCGTTCTGTCACCCAAGCTGGAATGTGGTGGCACAATCTCGGCTTAACTACAGCCTCTGCCTCCCAGGTTCAAGCAGTTCTCTGCCTCAGCCTCCCCAGTACCTGGGACTACAGGCGCCCGCCATCACACCCAGCTAATTTTTGTATTTTTAGTAGAGATGGGGTTTCACCATCTTGGCCAGGCTGGTCTTGAACTCCTGACCTCATGATCCACCTGCCTTGGCTTCCAAAGTGCCCGGATTACAGGCGTGAGCCACCACGCCTGTCCTTTTTTTCACTTTTAAAAAGTTAAGATTATATTGTACATACTTCATGGAACCTGTTTCATGCAATAAGATATACAGCAGTGCCAGTGACAACTTCCATTTTAACTTTTTTTTTTTAACCTGGGTTGATTATCCTGTCTTCCTGAGGTTCTCTGGTCTCCTGACTTCATAACACTACTGCACTTTGGTTTCTTGGTTTTTGTTTTTTTTTTTTTTTTTTGAGACGGAGTCTTGCTCTGTCTCCCCTGGCTGGAGTGCAGTGGCACGATCTCTCTGGCTCACTGCTACCTCTGCATCCTGGGTTCAAGCTATTCTTCTGCCTCAGCCTCCCGAATAGCTGGGACTACAGGCGAGTGCCGCCACACCCGGCTAATTTTTATATTTTTAGTAGAGATGGGGTTCCACCATATTGGCCAGGCTGGTTTCTTGGTTTTCTATCTCTGAAGTATTATTTTATTTTTTGACTCTTCTCATACTTGCTTTTTCCCCCTTATTGTGGACACTCTGGAAAAAGTCCTTGATTTTCTGAACTTTGGTTCATGTTTTCTTTTTTTGAAAATATATCCAATCTCATGACTTCAACTGTTTTATCTATGGGAATGGCCAGTAACTCTAGACTTATATCTCTCTCCCACTCTGGTCATTTTTATGAGCTTTATATTACCTTCTGTGTGCACTCTATTCTGTGTATCATCTGGTGTAATAAAATAGATATTATTTTATAGATGATTTTTATTTTAGAACAATTTGCTTTCTTACTATAGAAAAATTAAAATCTCTGATTTCTCTTTTGGAAAAATTTCCTTGATATGCTTTTAGGGGTCCTACACAATGCAGTCACATCTATTTGTGACCACTTGAGTGCATCAGTTTTATAATTTTAATAATGGTAATAAAATTCCCCTTAATTATTAGAATGTCAGGATTAGAAATACTTGACATTAAATATAAGTTAATCGATAAACATTGGAAGAATTTTAGAAATTGGAGAGTTCATGTTATCAAATAGCATCTCCATACTTTAATGATATGCAAGGACTGTTCAGAAATGACCCTGGCATTGACTGAGACTGGGGCTCTCTCCTCCCAGCAAGAAGCAGCACCTAAACTGAACTTCCCATTAGACTGTTAGTGCTTCCTACCTCTGGCACAATAAACTAATTTCCCATAGGCCCCAAAGATTCCAGATGCTGAACAGCTGGTGTTATGTAAAGAACTGGCATCAAGTCTATACTCTGGTGCCTTTTTCCTGAAAAGGTTCTTCCCATGATTGCCCTATAAGAAGGAAGAACTAGACGTGGGTAGGGTCTTTTCATTGAATCTCCGACCCATACTGTGTATCCACAGAGCATCCTGGTCCTGCCCTATCTTTCCTTAAGAGCAGTGGGAGTATGGGGTACTCAGGATTATTTTATTTTGCTGATACTGCCTTATGAGTTTCCCTCTTCCCCCAGTAAGACTGTTCTTTAACCCATGTTCTATAATATAAACTTGAGTCTTGGTATAGGATAGGTAGGCACTGAGAAGGGACCCGTCATGTATGACAAATAAGTTAGTTTGTAATCATGTCCTTTTTTCCCCTCTCTTCATGGTGTAGGAATCTGAATTAGAGCCTATGAATGGTGAGATAATGGATGATTCTCTTAAGACCTCACTTATAACAGAAGAGGAAGACTCCACTAGTGAAGTTTTAGATGAAGAATTAAAATTGCAGCCTTTTAATTCCAGTGAAGACTCTACAAATCTTGTTCCACTGGTGGTAGAATCTTCAAAACTCTCTGAGGCAGATGCAACAGATAAGGTAAGGGGGCGATGAGCTATTTTTTAATAAAGTATACCAATGTTGGTGACATTAGGGGGGAGGGTGCATGGTATATATATTTGCTTCCACCTTAACATGTACAGTGCTTTAGGAAGATTAACTTTATACTAATTTGATATTATAAGAAAATGTAATCAGTAATATTCTATAAATTCAAATAATTATAAACATTCCTATCTGATATGTGGTAACAAAATGAGTTTTATTACTTTTAATACTTTGTACTTAGGAAATGCTTAGAAAAATAGATAAAGCATTATTTACCAAATATTTGAGTACCTATATTGGTTATATAGTCTATGACTAAAACAGTAATTTATATTTGTTTTAATTAGGCAGACAGATTAGGTTAGTGGGGGAAAATATCCCGGAGTATTTTAAAAGAAATTTAATTTTGTTACTTTTGAATATTACAGTTTATGGCTAAAAAACTGTTGTATGGGATTATTTATTAGTGTCTCACCTAAGTAAAAGAATAAAACGTCCATTGCCCTAACTTACCTAATGAAATCGTAGTCAAACTTAAGTGTGGTGGCACAGTGAAGTCCCAAGGTGTTTTTGGTTCTGGCTCCAGTAACACCAGGAAACTAAAAAAACTGAGTTGATTCATGATTTTGAAGAATCTTGATATGAAGTTTAATGTGTCTTAATTACAAAATAATTATTTCATTATATCCTCAAAGAACTTAAGTGTATTAAAATTACCATGTGACACAATTTTGAAGAAATTGAGTTGTATTCAGAATATATACACATTTAGCAGAACAGAAATTCAAAAAAATACACGATTTTGAGTAATGAATACCGAATTGTTTATAGTTCAGTGTCATTGCATATTAGAGCCTGAGAAGAATTTATTTTTAGAACTGTATTACAAGTTTATTTGTTGACTAGGTTTTTAATTTTCAGACCCCACGTATACCTGACTCAGAAATGTTGATGGATGAAGGCACATCTGATGTAAAGGGGCACATGGAAGAGAAACTGTCCCTACTTCCAAGAAAGAAAGCACACCTTGGGAGTTCAGATAATGTTGCTACTATGTCACATGAAGAACGATCTGATGGTGGTTTTCCAAACTCTGTGATAGCCGAATTTTCTGAAGAACCAGTCTCTGAGAACTTATCTCCCAATACTACTTCCTCATTGGAAGACCAGGGTGAGGAGGGGGTAGCTGAGCCCCAGGAAACATCTACTGCTCTTCCTCAGAGTTCTTTGATAGAGGTTGAACTTGAAGATGTGCCATTTTCACAGAATGCAGGACAGAAGAACCAGTCAGAGGAGCAGTCTGAAGCATCTTCTGAGCAACTGGATCAGTTTACACAATCGGCAGAAAAAGCTGTTGATAGCAGCTCAGAGGAAATAGAAGTGGAAGTGCCTGTGGTAGACAGGCGGAATTTAAGAAGAAAGGCCAAAGGGCATAAAGGACCTGCTAAGAAGAAAGCTAAGCTGACCTGAAGGAAGAAGAAAAGTGGATGATAAACCCTCTTCTTTGTAACATAATTGTTTTTAAAATATGGTAATTAATAAACAGCATGGGGCACAGGACAAAATTTCCAAAATTTCAATTTGAACTTACTATGCAGTTTTCGCTTCCCTTTAGAACGTAGAATTCACCATTCTTTTAATTATTCAGGCTATTTTGGTAAATGCAATTTTTTATTTTATTAACCATGTTTCAATTTTGGGAAACCAGATCATATTATATTTTCTTTATCAGGTGGTACATCTGACCATTATTTCAAAAATATAATTAAAAAACTGAAAGTAGGCCGGGCGTGGTGGCTCAAGCCTGTAATCCCAGCACTTTGGGAGGCCGAGGCGGGCGGATCACGAGGTCAGGAGATCGAGACCATCCTGGCTAACAAGGTGAAACCCCGTCTCTACTAAAAAATACAAAAAACTAGCCGGGCGAGGTGGCGGGCGCCTGTAGTCCCAGCTACTCGGGAGGCTGAGACAGGAGAATGGCGGGAACCCGGGAGGCGGAGCTTGCAGTGAGCTGAGATCCGGCCACTGCACTCCAGCCCGGGCCACAGAGCGAGACTCCGTCTCAAAAAAAAAACAAAAACAAAAACTGAAAGTAGTAGAATTTCCATTACTTACAAGGATCACAGAAATCTTTTATACTAAGGGTTTTAATAGTAAAACTTGGTGAGGGTTCTAGAAGTTTTAAATTTCAAAACTAATCACCAATTTTTTAAAACGTAGGCATGCCTAAACAAAAGTGTCAATAAATTAGAATAAATATAACTTCAAGTAAACGAGAGCACAAAAACAGGAACAAACTTACAGTCAAATGTTCATGAAGATATTTTGGTTTTGGCCTCTTAATCCTAGATATAGATGCGTTTTTTTCCTTTGACTTCACTATGGAAAGGTACACATAAAATCTGTTTCTGATTCATTCTATCATCTGATGTTAACAGTACTGTCAGGGATTTAACTGTGGCATGTGGGGACTAATTATTTAAAATTTCATTTGAAGTATTTGCTATAATTTTTTGTCTGCATATGTGCAGATGCCTAGAAGTTTAGACTTCACTTTCACCTTTAATCAGGTAAAAATCACAACTATAATTTAGAGACATAGTTTAATTTGGACTTCTGGTCCTGATCAGACAGATAAATTAAGCTGGAGATTTTACTTTTATCCCAACCCAGTTAACATCTATATTTCAGAAGTATGAGGCTCCTTCCTAAGGCATCTCCTTAAATCTTGCCACCTCCCTAATTCTACTACAGTCTTATTTCTATTCCCCCACAGCTTTCATCACTTCTCTAACTCATGGAGTGATTCTCCAATCAACAGATCTTCCTGCCTGCTGGCTTATGCCCTTGATGTCCATTTTTGGGTAGGTTTGGAGGTGCACTCCACAATGTTAGATCTACATGGCAGGGGTAAAACTGCCTTGGGGAGCTATGGTTACAAGGGCTTCAATCAAATTGGAAGAGGCTTCAGTCATCCTTTGATTTGTACTGTGAGTACTGGTTGCAAGCTGGCCTGTTAAGTGTATGTTGTGTTGCCATAGCAAAGGCCTAGGAAAATTTGAAGAAAAAAAACCCTGAACTGTTAATTTTTGTAATTTATTTAAAAATGAACAAAATGGTTATTAGAATCCAAAGATATTCTAAAAACAATTCTACTCTTGGGAAATATTATGTGTACTCAAGTTTGCACTTAAGCTGGAGAATGTTTTGAGACCATTTAGTTTTAAAAATAGCTTGATCTCGATCCTTACACAAAAGAAACATTACGACTTTGTGTCATTATTTGAGATAGCTAAGGATTGATGTTGAAAGTTTATTCAGTCTATAGTAAGCTGATGTCATGTCAATAAATTTTGTTTGGGGATGTTGGTATTTTCGATCTAATTAGTTAAAATCTTTAAGCAGACAAAATAGTAAACCCTCTTATTTGTGTTAGATTTTGAACACCTGTATTCTATGTTTTCTTTAATTATTAGTCAGAGGTAAGCCAGATTATTTCATACTAAATGAAAATTAAAGCACTTTGGCCATTTATTTTCTCAACAGATCTAATACTAAGTTAAAAAAAAGTATGACTACTATTAGTTAATCTACCATTTATGCTGTTTTATACATTTTATGAGAAACTTCTGTATCACAAAGGGAAATATTCTGTTAAGATTCAGTAAATTCTTAACCTTTACATTTTTCGTTTCTTAGATTTGAAAACAACACTTTTAGATATTTTATTTTTACTTGGGTTTGTTTAAACTACTTTCTTTTTAAATTATTTTAAACATGGAACGCTTCATAAATTTGTGTGTCATCCTTGCACAGGGGCCATGCTAATTTTCCCTGTATTGTTCCAATTTTAGTATATGTGCTGCTGAAGTGAGCACTAAAAGACTTTCTTTAAGCAAGTGTAGTTTTTTAAAGATTGAGCTCACTGGCTCAACTCTTGATGTGTGAATATAGTTGAGTTTACAAAAAATGTTTAATCATATATGACCACTGGGGGCTAACAGTATAAACTTATTCTTGTTAAACTTGTTTGGGTTAAATAGTAAGTGAATTCTAAGCAATTTCTAAGGTTTTTGTTTAGCACACAAGAACACTTCTGTTACAGATGATCTCTGACAGAAAATGTTATTTTGGGATTTATAGATTATAAAAGGAAAAGTTAGATCACTTGGAAAAACCTAACTCATGTTCAGTAACTTGAGTATAGAATTTATACCAGTTTATCTTCAATAAGGAACCTACATGAATTTAATCAGTTATCTGTAGTTTTTGCAAGGCATTAGAAAAAATTTCACAATTACAGGGGACTGAAAATGGGATTTCAACCAGCTAGTCTAGTTGTTGAATGTCCAGTCAAATTATACATAGTCCTTTGTGAACTTATTTGTTTGTGAAGGAAGTTCACTTTTTGTGTACATACGTGTATATTTCCTTGTGTAATATAAAGCAGATGGTTATTAGCAGTATTTTAGTTCTTTCAAGTTATAAATTATTCAATTGCTAGACATCACAGAAATTAGTATATTTAAGAATTTATTACAAAGCTCCTCTACAACTTTTAAAGGTGAGAGGGTCTATTATGATTTTTTATAAAATCAAACAGCATGATTTAGAACGTCGGTCTTCTACTTAAAATGTGTCTATATTCATGGTATTTCCATTCAGTGTAGATGGTAAGGAAAACATCTAGTCATTAAAGATTTACTTTTAGCAGATTCCAGAACACTACTTACAATGGGGTTTCAGTGACTAGAAATCTTGAAGGTTTATGATTACATCAAATTGAGCCTGTACTAATATCGAAATATCTGCTCTTACGTTCTGCTTTATCCCTTGGGATTACCTTCTAAGGTTTGGTCACACCAGCAAACTGAAACAGATCTTAATGTAAATAAAGAATTTATACTAGTATTACTCATCTGTGTTACAGTATTTTGGAAATTGTTTCAGGTGTCATCTAGTCTTTCATGGGTGTGTTTAGTTACAAGTGTTATGCTTATGTTTTCATACTTAATATCAAGCTTTCTTTGTACCTTACAAGATAGTAATTTTGGTTCTAAAAAAACAAGCAAACTTCATTTTTGTAGTATCCAGAAATTACCTGGAGTCAATATTTTTATTCGCCTTGTAGAACTTGTGATCCACACATCACCCATTTATATTAGTGGCAAAATTATCTGCTAAAATCTAACTGTAAGAAAGGCTTACCTTCTGTCATCAAGTGATTGTATCATCCTGGATCGCCATTTCCAAGGAACTAGCCTTTCTTAAGTGTCTGTGTTCTAAAACTTCTAGTATATTTATAGAACTTAGAAAAAAATGTTACATTATTCAGAGTAGCAAGTCTTACTGGAGTACTTATATTTATTTTCCTTTTTTTTTTTTTAAGTTTAAAAGTAGTAATTAAACCTATATTTTGTGATTGTTTCCTGGTCTGTGTTTTGAAATTCTTTTCCTTCTGTTTTCCTCATGAAGATGTTTCAGATACTGAACTTGTTTAGACATTGAATGACTTTGTTAAAGGCACAATTAATCACATTGGTTGTACTCTGAAGACAGACTTCTTAAAAAAAAAAAAATAAACAATTTAAAACAATGTGGTGATTATAGATTAATGTAATATACTGCCACCCTTATAAGCCACAACATATAACAGATCACAAAAGTGCTTTCACCAAGTTACAACCCTAAAACCTTACCTTCTTACATCATCTAAGTAACTGCAAATAAATTTCTCCTCAAGGAATCAGTGCAGTCTTCTTTTTCCTTTTAAAACTTAGCTGGAGTTACTTAAACTAATTCTCAATACCATTCTGAAAGTATAAATATACTGTTTAGAATACAGAAAATGCTAAGAAAGTACAAAGACTTTAGTATATTTTTTTCATTTTCATGATTCAAGTAGAAAATAGTGCCAAGTACGTATTATTACACATGGTAAATGAAATGAAAATGTTTAGAATGTAATTCACTAGGCCTTTTGCTGTACTGGATTTCACAGGTGAAAAGATTTCTCTAAGAGTTTTGAACTTTTTAGTGTCTTCTCACATACTTTAGTGTAAACACTGTAAACTTAACATCTGTATTAATGCTACCTTTTTTAGGATTAATGATTAATGAGGTAGAAGATACTTCAGTTAAATTCTCAGACACATAATTGTGTATTAACCTTTTTGAAAGGCATTTTCAACGAACACTGGTGGTGTTTTCAGGAAATTACCGAATACCCACACACAAATGCAGATATTGATGAAGTAGGGTATTTGTACATTTGCTTTTTTTCAATCATTCAATTTTATGAACATGGAGTCTAGACAGATTTCAAAATAAAGACCATTTATAGAACAGGACCATTTTAACGTTTACAATTTAATAAATCTCTTCATTGCAGACATGTATGGCTGTTCGGTAGTATTCAGAAACATCACAGTAATGGCAGTTTTCTCAATTGGTGTGTAGTCCTCGATAATTATATATGAAATTGCTGTCAAACCAGTAAGACTGCATTTATACATCCATCATTTTCAGGATTGTTGGTAACCTGGGCATATTTTCCTAAGGAAAACAAAACCAAAAAAGGGAAAAGGGAGGGTTGTTAGCTAATAAAAATTAATTTTAAAGAATATAACTTTTGCCCCCCCTTTTTTTCTGTCTTAATACAGGGTTTCACTCTTATTCCCCAGGTTGCAGTGCGGTGGTGTGATCTCGGCTCACTGTAACCTTTGCCTCCTGGGCTCAAGCGATTCTCCTGACTCAGCCTTCTGAGTAGCTGGGACCACAGGCACACGCCACTGCCTGGCTAATTTTTTTGTTTTTGTATTTTGTAGAGATGGGGTTTTGCCATGTTACCCAGGGTGGTCTCGAACTCCTGAGCTCAAATGATCTGCCTGCCTTGGCCTCCCAAAATGCTGTGATTATAGGCTTGAGCCACTGCGCCCAACCATGCCTAGAATATTACTAATTACCACTTTTAATAAGTAAGAAATGAACTGTAAAGGATAAATGAGATTTTACAAAATTCAGTCATTTAAGAACGAGTTCTGAATACAATTTTCATATAAATAGTGTTTTTGCAAATAATGGTCAGCTCCATGTTATTAGTACACTGCATTAACAGGCTTTTGTGGATTGACCTAAGCATTGTCACTTTTTCACATAATTATTCCCTGAAAATGTATCAAGTTTTAAATGAGTTTCAAGTCAAGGTAACAACGTATCTTAAAACTGAGGTCAGCTGACATGAGGTATAAGCCAATCACTGAAGAAGTTGTAGTGTGTATTCTTCCCTTTCAAAGAAGTTGGATCTGGTAGTTGGATCTGGTACTAAAGGTGGAAAACTAAGCAAATGAGGGCGTTTAAAATTAGTGCATGACACGTTTCTGTTTTATTACTGATCTATTGCGATTACACGTTTGTTGTATGCCTCCCTTCCTCTGCTCATGGTTAATTTATTCTATTTACAATTTTTTTTAAGTTATAACTTCGAAGGCATCTGCTTCCCTTGTAATAAACAATTTTTATTAAAAAGGATCAGAATATCTTAATTTTACTTATTTTTGAGACGGAGGCTTGCTCTGTCTCCCAGGCCAGAGTGCAGTGGCATGGTCTCAGCTCACTGCAAGCTCCAGGTTCAAGCGATTCTCCCGCCCCAGCCTCCCGAGTAGCCGGGATTACAGGCACTCGCAACCATGCCTGGCTAATTTTTTTGTATTTTTAGTAGAGACGGGGTTTTGTCATGTTGACCAGGCTGGTCTCCAATTCCAGTCTCAAGTGAACTGCCTGCCTTGGAATCCCCAAGTGCTGGGATTACAGGTGTCAGCCACTGCGCCCGGATAGCAAGGGGGCTTTTTAAAGCCTGGAAACTTCTACGTGATTTCTGGGAGGTCAGGAGAATCCCATTAACAGAATGAACTAAACTGTGTTAAATCAGTTTCAATTATTATTACTTTTTGAGACAGAGTCTCGCTCTGTCATCCAGGTTGGAGTGCAATGGCACGACTGCAGCTCACTGCAACCTCCGCCTCCCAGATTCAAGCGATTCCCCTGCCTCAGCCACCCAAGCAGCTGGAATTACAGGCGTGGGCCACCACACCTGGCTAATTTTTGTATTTTTAGTAGAGATGGGGTTTCACCATGTTGGCCAGGCTGGTCTTGAACTCCTGGCCGCAGATGATCTGTCTGCCTCAGCCTCCCAAAGTGCTGGAATTACAGGCTGAACCACCACTCCTGGCAGTTTCAATTAGTTATCAGTTTACCTGTGTGGGACAGATAGTTCTATTTCTTTAAATTTAATAGGTATTTTCTCTTAATGTTAGCATGTAAATATAAGAAGTATTTACACAATGTTTGTAAACTTATGGCAAAAGAAATTTTTTCATACAGAAAACATCTTAAGTCATTGGCTAATACTTCGTGTCAGCTGACCTCGCTTTTAAAATATGTTTGATACATGCCTCCCTTGCTCTGCTCATGGTTAATTTATTCTATTTTCTTACAATATTTCTTAGTTATAACTTTGCCTCTGCTTCCCTTATAATAATTTTTATTACAAAGGTTAAAAAAAATTTTTTTTTTGAGAATGGAGTCTTGCTCTATCTCCCAGTCTGGAGTGTAGTGGCACAATCTCAGCTCGTTGCAAACTCCACCTCCCGAGTTCAAGTGATTCTCCTGCCTCAGCCTCCCAATGGCAGAGATTACAGGTACTTGCCATCACACCTGGCCAATTTTTTTGTATTTTTAGTAGAGACGGGTTTTGCCATGTTGTCCAGGCTGGTCTCAAACTCCTGACCTTAGGTGATCCACCCCCTTCAGCCTCCCAAAGTGCTGGGATTACAGGCGTGAGCTGCTGCGCTTGGCCAAAAAGGATCAAAATAAATCTAACAGAATGTATTACACCTTAGGTAACTAAAACTAGTAAGCTAAATTTTAAAACAATTGTATTTATAACTACTTTTTCTATAAGGTATTTTTTACTAAAGATTTACATCTGATTTACATTGTTTTAACTTAGCTCTACTGCATTAAAAAAATTTGCTGTGTATTTTAATACATCAACTTGAAGAGTATTTCTGTTAGTACTGCAGAACAGCAACAGCCCTGTATTCAAAAATTCACTTACCCCAAATAACTTTGCCTCCTTGCGTCACAAGGCCCAATTCGCTCACATTTACCTCAATGACAGTACCTTTGGTAATAACACCCAAAGTTGTATACAGTGGGGATGAGGGATTCTTCTTTACACCAAGTATCGGCAGGCAAAAGGTGGCTTTCAGTTCAGGATGTGTTACATGGGCTTTCTTGAACCGCAAGCCCTAGTAAGTCAAACACAACATAAGAATGTTCACGTCCAAAATGTTAACAGTGATAAGTAGTGGTCGTTTTGCTTATCTTTTCAACCATCTCCAAAAAACTATGGTTGCATAATGTCATCTTAAAGCAGCTAATAAAATATGTTCTACAAAGTAAAAACCTGATGGTTACAGTATAAATATGTGGGGCAAACACCCACACATATACCTAAGATTTTTTTTTTTTGAGACAGGGTCTTGCCCAGTTGCCCAGGCCAGAGTGCAGTGGCATGACTTGACTTGCTGCATCCTGGGCTTCTTGGGCTCAAGACATCCTCCCACCTCAGGCTCCTGAGTAGCTGGGACTACAGGCACACACCACCATGCCTAGCTAATTTTTGTGGTTTTTTTGTAGAGATGGGGTTTCGCCATGTTGCCTGCTGGTCTTGAACTCCTAGGCTCTCAACCTATCCACCCACCTCAGCCTCCCGAAGTGCTGGGATTACAGGCCACCACAGCTAGCCTCCGAAGAGTTTTTTTTTTTTTTGCCCTGTAACAGCTACCTAGCAACATACTCAGATTTTTACTGTCTAGTCATCTACACTTAGACTTACTAAGGACTTTACATATACCAGGCCACTATGCTAGCTCACAACTGGCTCACGTAAACACAATAACCTCACAACAAACACATCTCTCTCTCTCCTGTTTTTGAATGATGTAACAAGGATCAGCAGGTTAAATGACTTGTTTCCAGATTAAACGGTGAGTGGTAAACAGAATCAAACCTAAATATCCTGATTCCAAGTCTTTATATACCTCAGCTACCTTCCATGATGAAAAAAGGAGTGGATTGTTAGCTTTCTTTAGGTTGATGGTAATATGAGACTGGAGAAGGCCCAGAGAGGTCTTTGTTACAGAAACTGGTTATGGAATCACCCAGTCACCTAATAGGGTCTTTTAGGGTGTAGTACTTCAAACATCACAACATTCTGCAGTCTTGATTTTTGTGTGTATGGGGATGGGGAGAAAACAACACTAAATCAGTTTCTTAGTAACAGATTCATTAATGAAGCTCGTAAGAAACTGACACCATTCAGGATGCCATCTGATTAATTCATAATGACAAATCTGTGAAACTACAGAAAACCTAGAGTAGCCTGACTTGTATATTCTCTCCCTGTAGAACTGGTAAGGCTACAAAAATATATTCAGAATATGAATATGAAACCAAAACAAGTCGATTCCATGATATAATCCAGAGGTGGGCAAACACTTTGTGTAAAGAACCCAAAAGGGAAACATTTTAGGCTTTGCCAGGCCATATGGCCTCTGTTACAACTGTTCAATTCTGGGGGTGGGGGTTATACAATATGTAAATGAACAGGCATGGCTGTGTTCCATTAAAACTTTATTTACAGAAACAGGCTGTTTGCCAATATTTTAATCTATTAGAAATTACTCAGGTTGGCCGGGCGCGGTGGCTCATGCCTGTAATCCCAGCACTTTGGGAGGCTGAGGCGGGCAGATCACAGAGATCGAGACCATGCTGGCTAACATAGTGAAACCCCATCTCTACTAAAATACAAAAAAATTAGCCAGGCATGGTGGCGGGCGCCTGTAGTCAGTCCCAGCTACTGCGGAGGCGGAGCTTGCAGTGAGCTGAGATCGTGCCACTGCACTCCAGCCTAGGCGACAGAGGGAGACTCCGTCTCAAAAACAAAAAAAAAAATTAGGTTGAACACTAGGATTTGGGCATGTTGCAACTTTCTTCTCTCTGATACTTTGTTTTTTTGAGGCTGTGTATCTAACAGAGAATAGTTCAGTCTCTTTGAAGGGATTTTGCAAAAATACATCTTCAATTATGTTTCTCCCCAGGGGTGGGGAAGTTTGGGGTCATATTACTATTGCTGCCTTCAACAGAAATTAAGCTATATTAAATTACCTTCCTTTTTTCAAAGATTTTCTTTTCCTTTTTTTTTTTTTGAGAGAGTCTTGCTGTGTCCCCCAGGCTGGAGTGCAGTGGCGTGATCTCTGCTCACTGCAAGCTCTGCCTCCCAGGTTCATGCCATTCTCCTGCCTCAGCCTCCCAGGTAGCTGGGACTACAGGCGCCCACCACTATGCCCGGCTAATTTTTTGTATTTTTTTTTCATTAGAGACGGGATTTCAGTGTTAGCCAGGATGGTCTCGATCTCCTGACCTCGTGATCCGCCCGTCTCGGCCTCCCAAAGTGCTGGGATTACAGGCTCGTGCCTGGCTTTTCAATGATTTTCAACAGCATTTGGATACTTTCCTTACCAAACTGAAACTGACTCTTACAAAACAGTCCTAGTCAAGTTTTCGAACTGTTGTCAAAGACAAGAAGTGTTTTGAGACCTAGACAATATTAGGCATATAGCAGATCACTAGTTGAATGAGGAAAATATAAAGAAAATGAAGATTCTAATATGTTTAAAAGTCAGAATTTACTGACAATGTCTTATGACACTACTTTTTCAAATCTCTTATGAAGCTGAAAATATATATATATATTTTTTTGAGATGGATTTTTGCTCTTCTTGCTTAGGCTGGAGTGCAGTGGTGTGATCTCGGCTCACTGCAACCTCTGCCTCCCAGGTTCAAGTGATTCTCCTGCCTTAGCCTCCCTAGTAGCTGGGATTACAGGCGCCCGCCACCACACCCAGCTTGCTTTTTGTATTTTTTGGTAGAGATAGGGTTTCACTACGTTGGCCAGGCTGGTCTTGAACTCCTAACCTCAGGTGATTCACCCACCTCAGCCTCCCAAAGTGCTGGGATTCCAGGTGTGAGCCAGTGCACCCGGCTGAAGATTCTTAACTAGTGGGAAAAGTACTAAATAACTTATATCACTAACTTAAAATAACAAAAATAGCGTAAAAATCTTCCAATCTGTTCCACATCAATTTAAAGAATTTCAGGAAATTATAACGTTCTTGATCCAATTTAACAAAGTGAACTAATATTTCAGTCATTACACTCTTCCAAGGACTTACCATTGGCCTGATAAATCTTTCATATTTAGGTGGTTTTCTTGTAAAGCCATCTCCAACAAAGCACACTTTAGTAACCATCCTCTTCCATGCTTTCTTCTTTTTCTTGCCTGTTCGAATAACTTTTAATACTTCTGTTTCTCCCTGGGCACGTACTTTAGGCAGAGGGACTTCCCATTTTCCCTAAAAATATGCCACAGTTAAAAGTTTATATTGTTATTAAAGGACAATGAGAATAAGTCAAGTATGTTTTAGTTGTACAAAGCAGTAGATCTATTTTTTTTGCTTAACCATCTTTGGCTCAACTGTTATTCTAGAGTTCTGTATTGTCTCCTCATAAGCTGCAAATTAAACAGAACAAGTTTATATATCATGGGTACATTAAATAAATGGTTGACTTAAGCTAAAAATCTTATTGCTGTGTTATGGGTGGGAAAATACCACCTGTAATGTGGTGGTGATTTTTTATTTTTTTTTATTTTTTATTTTTTGAGATGGAGTCTCGCTCTGTTGCTCAGGCTGGAGTGCAGTAGTGCGATCTTGGCTCACTGCAACCACTGCCTCCTGGGTACGAGCAATTCTCTTGTCTTACCCTCCCGAGTAGCTGGGACTACAGATACACACCACCACACCCAGCTAATTTTTGTATTTTTAGTACAGGTGGGGTTTCACCATATGGTCAGGCTGGTGGTCTTGAACTCCTGACCTCAGGTGATCCACCTGCCTCGGCTTCCCAAAGTGCTGGGATTACAGGCGTGAGCCACTGTGCCCAGTCGATGGTGACTTCTATAAGCAGTGTATGTGTTTACTAATGTTTAATAGCATAACATTGGACGAGTGTTTCCACCTCTTAATATGTCTGTATTTCTTCCTGAAATGGATTTGTAGATTACATTAATAGTAAGACAAAGTCCTCACCAGATGTTTTATGCCTCCCTTGAGTGCAAATTCTATGAAAAAAACTGAAGTAGTGTAAGGCAGTAGAAAGAATTCTTTAAATATAGATTCTTTTATCTGGATTTCTGCTAATCTATTCACAGGTGTTTTAAAAAGCCACATTTTTTGTGATAACTCAGTTTTCCACCATTCTGCTTTTGAACCAATTTTGGCACTACAGGACAGCACAAAGAAGCATTTGTATTTTCCTTTATGATTGCACAGCATTGTGGGTTTTCAAACAGGAAGACAAATATTGAATTTGAAATTCACTCCTTATCAGCTTTTTAATTTCATGTCATTCTAATAATTTTTTTAAAACTTAAATTTTAAAACCTTATGATGAGAAAGCAAGTTTTTTTATTACTAAATTTTACAAAGACTTCAACATCTAAATAGTGGGAATAATAGCTGTACTTCATGTTTGAAATTAAACCAAGAAACAAGAACCTCAAATTTGAATTTAAGTAATTCTCCTAAACAAAACAAAGACTTCAATTGTTACTGCTTACCGCCTTCTCTTTTCGTTTCTGTTTAATCATATTGGAAAGTACTTTAGCTCGAGACTGTCCCTCTCTGTCCAGCAGATAGGCAGGTACTGCTCCCTGTGGAGTCTTTTCATCATTCTTTTGTTTGGTGTTTCTCTTTTCATGCATCTTGATACTACCAAGAAGGAAAAAAGATTCAAAATTATCTGTTTTAATAATGATGACTCAAAAGATGTTAATTTGTTATGACAAATAAATGAGACCACTTACGTCTTTTTCATTTGTATTTTTTCAGCATGGCGCTGTTTATGGTAAAGCTTAGCCTTCAGACCAATCATTTTCTTTGCCTTCTTTGAACGTTCATGAGCCTCTCGACTTTCCTTCTTTCTCTTTTTCTCATGGTAATCCAAACGGTATCCATAGCGTTTACGGTGTAATTCAATATATTCGTTCTGTGGCTATAATGATGCAAGAAATGTTATTTTAGTTTTTAAAAGTACTGACAATTATTCTAAAATGCTTGCTTGTACACAGCATAAAGATCCTGTTTCATCCAAATGTTCACTTACTTGAATGATTATTGCACCATTAAGTCTATTCACATGATGTAAGCTAAATTTTGATCTTGAATGATATGAGGCATCAGGGCTTACATTTCTAATAATCTCAGTAGGGAGTGTTCCAAAATCTACTGGACCACAAAAGGGATGAACTGATTACAGTATCTTTTTTCCTTGACATAATTTGCTTTTTAAATAACATCTTCATTTCACATTAAAAAAATTTGTCAGTTTTATTGAAGCATAATTTACACACAGTAAAACCTGTCCTTTTTAGGCATACAGTTCTAAGTTTATTTTTTCCCCCTTTTCTTTTTTGAGACAGAGTCTCGCTCTGTCACCCAGGCTGGAGCGCAGTGGTGCGATCTCTGCTCACTGCAAGCCCCGCCTCTCGGGTTTAAGCCATTCTCCAGCCTCAGCCTCCGGAGAAGCTGGGACTACAGGCGCGCCCGCCACCGCACCAGGCTAATTTTTTGTATTTTTAGTGGAGATGGGGTTTCACCGTGGTCTCGATCTCCTGACCTCGTAATCCGCTCGCCTCAGCCTCCCAAAGTGCTGGGATTACAGGCGTGAGCCACCGCGAAGTTCTACGTTTTTACTACACAGTTCTGTAACCACCACAATCAAAATAGAGAATTTCCATTTCCCCCTAAAATTCCCTATGTCGCTTTGAAGTCAATCCTCTTTTCCAACCCTCAATTTGATACCTATCCCTAGTTTTGCCTTTCCCAGAAAGAAACAGGGATCAACAGTAGTACATAGCCTTTTGAATCTGGTTTGGGATTCACCCAATTTGTTGCAGGTATAGGTACTTCAATTCTGTTTATTGTTGAGTAGTATGCTATTGTATGGATATACCACTGTTTCACTGACCAGTTGATAGGTATCTGGGTTGTTCCCAGTTTTGGGTGATTACGAATAAATCTGCAATAAACTGCATGCAAGTCTTCATGTGGAGACGTGTTTACTGCCAGACCGTTTTCCAAAGTGCATTATTTTTCATTTCACCAGCAATGTATGGGATGCTTTTTGCATTTTAGACACGTTTTATTTTAAACACGAGGCCAGGCGTGTCTATTCGTATTTTAAGGCTGCAAAAATAAAAATGATACAAAACCAAGTCCCGCACAGAGAACAGTGTTAGGCAACAAATAGCAAGCCATGCTGCTACCAACTGCTATCACATAAACTTTGCAGCAATCACATGAAGGGTGTATGGAATGCCACTTCGCAAAGAAAGGCAAGATAGAGACTAACAGAAAGAGCAAGGATCTGGCAGTTAGATCTGGGCCGTTAAGTCCGGCTTCGCAATTCATTAGCTGTCTGGTCTTTGGCAAGGACCCCTTCATTTTGACGCCTTCAGTTTCCTCAACAGTAAAATGAAAGGGGTGGGATTAACATCTAAGATTGTACAAAGCACAACCATATTCCCATTAGGCTCTGGTGCTGATAACCACGCTTGTGGTGAAATCAGTAATTTTTAGTGCTCTTAGCGGTGGATCAAAAAGAAAAAAGACAGGGTAAAATCTTGCTCCAAAGCTTGTGTTCTGGCAAATACCCTCTGTGTCTCGAATGTGAAGCTGTTTTTACTCCTCAGAGCCCACCCCATGGAGTCCACCATCCTTTTCCCTTAGCAGTTCTCATTTCCGCCTACCACCGCTCACCCCCTGCCCCAGCGCCCCAGAGCCCTCAGGTCCCACTAACTCAAACTGTATGTCGCGGGCGTCCGACGCATCCTCCTTACCATGGTGACGGCCGCAGGGCCGCCAGGAGCAGCCCCTGGGGTTCGAAAACGCTCTCAATTTTCGCGTCTCAAAAGACCCACAAGCCCACGCCACGCAGGCCGGGACAGGAAAGGGTCACCCTTTAAAACGGCCGAGTGAAGAGCAAGAACCACGCAGCGGTTCCGAGCCTCCGTTTTCTGCTTTTAGGCTAGGAGGACGGAAGTTGCTGGCAGGCGGCATTTGGCCGGTACACCGCCGGAAGTGTGGAGGTGTGGCTGCTTGAGGCGGCAGAGCGGAAAAATCCTAGCTTCATTTCCTTTAGGTACAAGGCCGTTTGTCTAGGCTGGTGTCGAGACTTGAGGCCTTTGCAGACTTTGGCGCGGCTCGCGCCTCCTGCTTCAACAGCCCAGCGGTGACGAGCTGGCCTGCGGCACGCGGCCTAATGCCAGGTGAGTAATGCTCCGAGCTGTGAGACATTGCACGCCTGTGACCCTGTGCCGCGCTGGGTATTGCTGACCTTCCAGGCTGCGACAGACACAGCCAGCCACGGAGGAGGACAACAAGGCCTCCGGACTCCCTTCGGTGTTCGCTCAATATGGAAGTTTTTCTCTGTCATTCGGCGAGGGCGACTCATCTTTGTTCCGGTCACTCTGTGTAATGTGTGCACGATTGTGAAGGATGCTGAGGAATGAAAACTTAGTGTACAGAAAAATAGAACTACTGGGCTTTCGCAACTGTTAGAAAAGACGAAGATAACATTCTGTTTTTTTGGAGGTACAGGACTGATTCCAGAAATTTCTGAGGCATTTTGGTGCACCGAATCAAATGCTGAGTGGGTTTGTATTTAGTGGCCCCCTAGAGGCCAAGAAGTAATTCACTACAAGAAAAAATACGTCTACTTGAATACACTGCCAATTTTACCCTTTTACTGCACAGTTGCAGTAAAGTTCCCTTAATTACTTCACAGCTTGCAACGTGATTCAGTTGATGAACAAAAAGAACTGTACCAAAAGAATACTTTCATTAATTCTTAGTGCTTGGATTTGAGGCAGTATTTTGTTTTTGTTTTTGTGGGTTTTTTTGAGACCGCATCTCGCGCAGTTGCCCAGGCTGGAGTGCAGGGGCGCGAGCGCTGCTCACCGCAGCCTCGACCTCCCGGGATCAAGCGATCCTCCGAGTTCAGCCTCAAAAGTAGCGAGCTATAGGCTCGCGCCACCACGCCTGGCTAATTTTTGTATTTTTTATAGAGACGAGGCTTCACCATGTTGCCCAGGCTGGTCTCGAACTCCTGGGTACAAGCGATCCACCCTCCTCGGCCTCCGAAAGTGTTGGGATTACAGGCGCAAGCCACAGCGCCCGGCTTTGAGGCAGTTTTTGTTTTGTTTTGTTTTGAGACGGAGTTCGCTCTTGTCGCCCAGGCGGGAGTGCAATGGCGCCATGTCATCTCACTGCAACGTCTGCCTCCCGGGTTCAAGCGATTCTCCTGGTTCAGCCTCCCAAGTAGCTGGGATTATAGACGCCCGCCACCACACCCGGCTAATTTTTTTGTATTTTTAGTAGAGACGGGGTTTCACCATATTGGCCGGGCTCGTTTCAAACTCCTGACCTCAGGTGATCCACCAGCCTCGGCCTCCCAAAGTGGTGGAATTACAGGCATGAGCCACTGAGCCCGGCCTTTGAAGCAGTTTTTAAGGCTCCATTTTCTAAGGTGATATCATCATTCTCTTTAAAACCAGAAATAATAACTAGCATTTGTATATTTTAGGTACAGTACGTTATATAATCTCTTTGCCTGTAATGCACCCCTCCCGGCGGCCCACCCCCCCACCCCCCGAATTTCCTCCCTCATCTACTTCAGGTCTTTGCTTAAATGTCACTATTTGAATGAGGCCTTCCTTGATCTCTTTACTTCAGTTCTAACTGTCCCAATTCTTTCCTGCTTAATTCTTCTCCACAGCACTTATCATCATAGGAGAGACTGTGTATTGTATTTGTTACTTTTGTTTGTTGTCTCTATCCCCTGACTAGGATAGAGGCAGTATGAGGGCAGAGATTGTTGTCTTTTGTTCACTGCAGTAACGCCAATATCTAGAAAGCAGTGGGTAGACAGACACGTAGTAAATTCTTTTTGAATAAATGGGAAGGAATAGGCTTGGGCGGGGGAGGGCTGGGTTGTGCAAATTATCTTTGTATTTGACAACCACTGAGTTAAAGTAAGAAGAGGAAAATGTCTATTAAATGTCTATTACAGTCGTAACTGTAGAGAGACTATGAGGCCCTGAACTTTGGCATTACCCATGAAGAGGGAATGGATTCAAGGCCGGGCATAGTGGCTCACACCTGTAATCCTAGCACTTTGGGAGGCTGAGGTGGGCAGCTCGCTTGAGGTCAGGAGTTCATGACCACTCTGGTCAATATGGCGAAATTCCGTCTCTACTAAAAATACAAAACTTTAGCCAGGTGTGGTGGCACATGCCTGTAGTTCCAGCTACTTGGGAGGCTGAGGCAGGAGAATCGCTTGAACCCAGGAGGCAGAGGTTGCAGGGAGCTGAGATCGAGCCACTGCATTCCAGCCTGGGTGACCCTGTCTCAAAAAAAAAAAAAAAAAGGAAACAGATTCAAATATGTTTAGGAAATCAAATGAAAGTATTAGATGACTTTCTAAATAAGAGTAGTGAATGTGTCTTAGCTAAAATCCAGAAAAGAACAGACTTAGGAATAGTAATGAGTTTTGACATATCTTCTTAATAACGTGGATCACAATGGTTTAACACAAGCGTGTCTAATCTTTTGGTTTCCCTAGGCCACACTGGAAGAAGAATCGTCTTGGGCTACACATAAAATACACTAACAGTAACCAACAATAGCTGATGAGCTAAAAAAACATCGCAAGAAAAAAAATCTCACAATGTTGGGCTGCATATAAAGCTATCGTGGGCTGCATGTGGCCTGCAGGCCACGGGTTGGACAAACTTGGTTTAACGTGATCTGTTTGTCTCCCCAGCACCCCCAGTCTCAGCTGCGTCCTTAGATTTCTAATGATATTGTACTTGAAACATAGTGAATATTTAGCAAATGTTTTTAAATTAAAGATGCTTAGTTTCTATAATCAGAGAGGAAGAGGACTTTTATATATTTTTTACATGATTTAGTTTTTACATGGTGTGGTAGGAAAATCAGAATATACAAATGAACCAGTAATTTTACTGCCAATTAGAAATTACCAAGTGTGGATTCTTAGTTTTTATACTTAATTCTATTCATTTACATAACAATGCATTTGGTTGATACAGTGTTTTGTAATTTCAATAAGTTGATTTCTAATATATCTCCATGTCTTCCTTTAAACATTACATTAACAAAAAGGGACATTTTAAGCCTAAGAACCATATTTCTCATATTTAATCAGAATTTTCATTTTCTGAATGATGCATTGAATTTTGGTAGCTAAAATATCGTTCCAACTTTTTAAAAGTAATAGATTTTACCTTACATATGTCTAACTTACATATGCCTTGCTGACATGTAATACATAACTTTAGTTTTATAATTTTGTATATTTATTTTTTCAGACAATAACTGTTTGGAGGATCAAAATGTTGAGCAACTTGAGGATATTTGCAGTGAGTCATCAGACAATACCCAGTGTGCATATTAATGTAAGCATTTCTTATAAAATTAAATGTCCTTTAACAGCCTCAGCTACTTTACTGCCTAAAATGCCCAGTATATCTCATCAGCTGTTGATTCCAGACTTAGTTGAGTCATAACCTTTGGAAATCTTCAAGCCAAACTAATTTGAAAGTAATTACCTTAATTTATTAAGAAATATGAGAGGAAATTACCTTAATTTAAAAGTAAAAGAACAGTGGTAGCTAAATGCTGGTCTCATGGAGTACTAAAATGCCAGTTGTTTTTGAAGGAAGGGTACAGTTTTATATCTAAGAATGTCATCACTTAATGTACATCTTTAACAAAAAATGTGCTATGTAATGTTAAGTATCTATAGATTAAGACTCTTATGAAATAAAGTTTCTCTTAACATCAAAGTATAACATAATTGTACAGTGGTTGATAAAACTACTTTTGGCTGACTTCTGCAGAGCTGTTGGAAGCCAACTTCTTGGGTAGTCTGATCTTTGTCTCAGGAACATCGTTTTAGTCTTTAAGCTCTGGTCTGACTCCTGAATCCTCTCCGAAACACTATAAATTATTTTATGAACTATCGCGTCTTCAGTATATTTCAGAGATATTAAACCTCAAACGTAATAATACCCCTTCTATCTAGAGCTAAGTGAGAGATTACTTTAAAGCTTGCTTGGGTTATTTCTTTTTATCTTCAGTGACTTAACAGGGAGTACAATAGTTTCCCCTTATTCATGGTTTTGCTATTAGCTGTTTCAGTTGCTCAAAGTCAACTGTGGTCTGAAAATTAAATGGAAAATTCCAGAAATAATTCATACGTTTTAAATTGTGTGCCATTCTGAGGATTGTGATGAAATCTCATGACATCTCACTTAATCCCACCTGGGAGGTGAGTCATCCCTTTGCCCAGCATATCCACACTGTATACACTCCCCACCCATGAGTCAGTAGCCATCTGGGTTATCAGATTGTGATATTGCTGTGCTAGTGTTCAAGTAGCCTTTATTTTACTTAATCATGGTCCCAGAGCACAAGAGTAGTGATGCTGGAAATTTGGATATGCCAAAGAGAAGCCATAAAGTGTTCCCTTTAAGTGAAAAGGTGAAAATTCTTGGCTTTATAAGGAAAAAAAAAGTCATATGCTGAGGTTGCTAAGATCTATGATAGGAATGAATCTTCTATCCGTGAAATTGTGAAGAAAAGACATTTTGCTAGTTTTACTGTTATACTTCAAACTGCAAAAGTTATGGTCACATTAATGATAAGAGGTTAGTTAAGATGGAAAAGCTATTCAATTTGTGGGCAGAAGACATGAACAGAAACATGTTCTGATGGACAGTAATTAGGTTCAGTACTATCTGAGGTTTCAGGCATCCACTGGGGGTCTTGGAATATACCCCCTGTGGATAGGGTATGACTGCTGTAGTGGAGAACCTGTAACCCTAAGAAGCCTTACCATTTGTCTACAGTTTTTTTTTTTTTTTTTTTTTTTTTGCTACTTTAAAATCACCTGAGCAGCCTTTTGAAGAAGATATATTTCTATATTCCATTTGTGATCTCATTAAGTGGAACAAGGAGTTACCCAGTTTTTCTTCAGTGCTTTGATTGCTGACACTTTCAGACTATGCACTCTGTGACAGACAGTGGGTCTTATCCTAGTCATTATGCAGTGGAAATATTTTCTAAGGATAGTAGCATATTATTGCCAGAAACTTGGTAACTAACCTAGAAATAATATAGATAGCACAGATATGCAGTTCATGAAACACAAAGCAGATTGTGGTGGCCCTAAATCATTACATACACTAACAATTCCAACTATATTGGCAGCTATTAAATGTGTATCTAGTGGTCTGGGCATAAACTGAGGTGGAGAATATTCAGCCTCTACGTGAGAACACGAGAAGGTTAGGTAAGCAGCTAAGGTGGGGGAGGTAGGCTTGGCCTTAAGCAGACCTGCTCTAACTTAGTAATTCTCAGTTGAATGCTACATTGGAGACAACCTGGGAATTTTTTAAAATGCCGCTGCCCAGCTCCTCCAGTTCTCCTCTTCTCTCCCCACCCGTGTCTTCAAGAAGCTTTCCAGATGATTCTAATGTGTAACTACTATAATAAATCCTGAAAACATCTAATGGTTTTAGAGCTCATTGCCCCGCACAGACCTTTCAGCAGATGCAGAGGAAAACCAAGGTGTATCCTGGGTGAGATACCTTATTTAACCTTTCTGACTCTCTCAGCTTCTGACTTTTGGAACTTTAGGGTTGTGGTTCTCAAACTATAGTTATCAGAATCACCTGGAGAGCTGGTTTAAACAGATTGTTTGGCTCCATCCCCAAGAGTTTCTGATTCTCTTGTCTGGAGTGGAGCCTAAGCGTGTGTTTCAAACAAGCCCTCTGCCCATGCTAATGCTGCAGGTTGAGGAGAACCATTGTTTTAAGGTCAGCCCAAAATAGCAAATCAGTATTAATTTTATCCTTATTCTTTCCCCTAGGATATATTTGGGTTGTCACTTTTTAAAAGAATTGGAGTTAATAAATTAGGACTACTTTAAAGCTATACAAAATAGTTTGTCTTCTGACAAAGCATAATTACAATGTTAAAACTGTAATAAGTGATGCTAAAATAAAATTAATGTCGTTTCTTTTTCTCTTTACTAGAATATATGCTGCTATAAAGTAAGAGCAAGTTTAAAAAGGTTAAAGCCACATGTGCCGCTTGGAAGAAATTACAGTTCCCTACCAGGTACAAATGTTAGAGTCTTCTAATTTTATCTAAGCTGTTCGCTTTATCTCTTTTCTCTCTCTTGTTTGCAAGAATCGCTCTTATTGGGGTTCTGTAACCATTTTTTACTTCTTGGCTATTTCCAAGAGAGTATTAGGGGTGGGAGTATTCGGATAGGTGCCAGAAGGAAATACTAGTAGAGCTGTGCTCCTCATCTGAGGAACATGCGAATGAGCGAGCAAAGGAAAGGATGGTGGCTTTAGTAGCTAGTTTGGAAGTTTTAACATGTGAATGTAATTGTAGAGTGGTCTTGTGAAATATTTTTTTCTAGTTTATTTCTTTTTTTATGCAAGTGTTTTCTGTCAAGAGAGATTTACTAGAATAATTTATTTTGAGGATTGTTATAAGTAGTTTGGTTAAGTATTTGGGATTGTTTAGGTTAGATACATGGCATCAAAAGCTGGAAGATGGAGGAGCTGACTTACTTTTGAATGTCCTTTCTGTGTTTGAAACAAGCAAGTGTGTGGTAGACTCTGTGAAATTAGTTTAATTCTGTTGCTGTTCTCATTACTGTCTTTGTCAAGTGAGAATAATAGAATAAAAATACTGATTGGCTGTTGACTTACAAGGAAGATTAATTTAATGGGCTACATTGTTGGTGTGTATCTAGGTCTCTGTATTTTGCTCCTGTGAATTTGACTGTAGTAGTATAGATTATCTTTTGATCTTCAAACCACCATGAAGTTTCAAAATAATGTAAAATTCTCCTTTTGTATCATAGAAACATGGGAGAAATGGTTTAAATAACAGGAGGGTTTTAATTAAATTTACCAATATAACTGCCTTGTTTCTTTAGAATTACTTCTTAATATTAGTAAACTATATGTTAAGCATAGAATAAACCATATGGACTTTTTAATTTAAGAAATACTGCTTGGCCTTTCAAAAGTATTAAATTGTTACAGCTTCTATTCAGTGAAACCTCCCAGGCTGTCTTTAAAGGTATTGTGTCCTGGGATTGCTGAGAAAGGCAAGTTCCACATTGTATAATAATTCATTATCAACTGACATGAAGATCACTCTTAGCTCTTCGAACCCTGGAAAAGGCAGGTTTATAGGACTATGCATTTAAAAATTTTTCTTTGATTCAGGATCAGTGCCTTAAGATTATTATTGTGAGCATTCTAATTCTACAGTTTTGTAAATGGAAGTGAAGTAGGTGGCAGAGATTGGGGTGAATCTGTATTATTCTAAGGATATGATCTAAAACTTGATGTTTAAAACTTTTACCTTGTTGTATTGTCATCCATAGCTTTCCCTATACATTGCAAGGAAATAAATTTTAGTTTATTTTAGATTTATTTAGCTTGAATTTTACTTTATTTACTTTATTTGGAATTACAGTATTTGCTTAAAGTTATTTTAAAGTCTTTCATTTATAAATTAAAGGAAAATTTCATAAATGTAACAGTTCAATTTTACCTTTCTTTTCATTAGGCTTAATAGGGAATGATATCAAATCCCTTCATTCCATCATCAATCCTCCCATAGCTAAGTAAGTACTATCATTGATATCACACTTTTCCATAGACTGTCACGAAAATTTGCAGTTTTTCTCTGATGGACAAGAGTGAATGCTGTAATTTTTATGACTTTCTGCCCTAGCCAATTTTAAATAGATGTTGATAATGTATTTTAGCTATTTTTCTCAATGCTAAAATTTTTTAATGTAACAACAGCACACTTTTCATAGAATGAATATAAGATAGTCTCAGAATTGTAGGTTGTAGTTAGCCCTTTTGTTACTTAGCTATGTTAATAATGTGGATATACTCTAAATGTTTTCCATTTTCTAGTTTTACAGTTTTATAAATTATAGAAATACCAGCTTTGAAATTTGGACAGCATATATACTTTGGTTTTACAATTTTAGTAATGTCTACCTTATTTTTTCCTTTTAAACAGAATCCGTAATATTGGAATTATGGCTCATATTGATGCAGGCAAAACTACCACCACAGAAAGAATACTGTACTATTCTGGATATACAAGATCACTGGGAGGTTAGAATGGATTCCTCCTCTTCCCACTCCCCATTAGCAAAAGCATCATTGGAAAATATTTTGATTAAGAAGTCAACCTACACACCTTGAATATGGCATAGAGCTACTGATGTCTAAACCACAACTTAAAGATAAGGTAGTTGCAATATCCACCAAAGGGTCTCTTAGATTCAACTAAATATTCAGACTTGTAAGACTATCATAGGCCCCATTTGACACTCATCTACTCAGAATGCAACAGGACAGGAACCATAGCTTGCCAACAGAGCAGCATTAGGTGTTTCTTTCTAGAAGAGTCCTTATAGCAGTCCCCGTAGCTATCTGGGAGCTATCTTCTTTGGCTGCCCCAGAGTAACAGATTAGGTGCAAGGTGACAAGATTCACAGGAGCCACCGTAGCTTAGAAGATTCATGCCCTATAGGAATGAATATCTCTTGTTATAACTTCATAGGCATAGCTTCCAGGTGCCACATAAGGTACATGCCATAGCCAGGGAAGCTCAGAGTTTTGTATCTCCATAAGGTACTTATATATATAATTCATTTATAGTTCTTCGCAGTTCAGATTTAGTTTACCAATCAGAAGTTATTTTTCCCATAAGATATATTGCCTAGGAATGTAGTTGACATACCTCTGTTACCTGGTTTCTAGAAGAAAAGAACCAAAAAATGTAACAGAAGTTAAATTCTCATGTCAAAGAGGAGAGGATTTTGTTAATCCTTAACCTAGTTATCTTTTTTTTTTAATTGTGGTTAAAAAAACACAAAATTTACCATCTTAACTGTTTCTAAGTGTACAGTTCAGTAGTGTTAAGTATATTCACATTATTGTTTAACCAGTCTTCAAAATGTTTTCATGTTACAAAATTGAAATTCTATACCCATTAAACAATTCCCATTTTCCCCTCTCCCCAGTCCCTTGCAACCACCCTTCTACTTTTTCTTCCTGACTTTGACTACTCTAGGTACCTCACATAAGTGGAATCGTAAGTATTTGTCTTTCTATGACGGGTTTATTTCACATAGCACAATGTCCTCAGGGTTCATCCATGTTGTAGCATGTGTCAAGATTCCTTTTTTATGTTTTAATTTTTTTTTTTTTAGAGACAGGATCTTGCTCTGTTGCCCAGGCTGGAGTGCAGTGGCTCAGTCACAGCTCACTGCAGCCTTGAACTCTTGGGCACAAGAGATCCTCCTGCCTCAGCCTCCTGAGTAGCTGGGACTAGAGGCAGGTGCTTCCACACTTGGCTAACTTTTGTATCTTTGGTAGAGACAGGGCCTCAGTATGTTGCTCAGGCTGGTCTCAAACTGGGCTCAAGTGAAGATTCCTTTTATAAGGCTGAATAATATTCCATGTGTTTTTATTTATTTACTTCAAACTATTGCAGTTTACTATAACAAGAAGGAAATCAAGCTTTAAAGTAATTATAGTCACTAAGCTGAAAAATCACCTACAAAAGTCATGGCAATAACTTATTTACAGTTAGAAAGGAGAATATCAAGACCTTGCTCTCATAGTAAGATAAACTAGACATGTACACAGTCTTATGATGTCAAGAAACTGAATATATAAAAATAGAACCCACATAGAATGTTCTCTCTCTTTTTTATATACACACGTTTTCTCTGTGATTGCCCTTAAGTTTATGTCCTTATCATAACTGGTTTATTATATTTATAATTAAAGATAAAGAATCTTAGACTTTATATTCTAAAAAGCAACAAGGTTAACAATTTTCTCCCCTAAGGCTTATTTTATTTTATTTTTTATTTCAGTTGGCTTCTGGAGAACAGGTGGTTGGTTACATGAATAAGTTCTTTAGTGGCGGTTTCTGATATTTTGGTGCACCCGTTACCCAAGTAGTGTACACTGTACCCAATGTGTAGTCTTTTATCCCTCACTCCCCTCCCGCCCTTTCCCCTGAGTCCCCAAAGTTCATTGTATCATTCTAATGCCTTTGCATCCTCATAGCTTAGCTCCCACTTATGAGTGAGAACAAATGATGTTGGTTTTCCATTCCTGAGTTACTAAGAATAGTGGCCTCCATTTCCATCCAGGTAACATACACATATTTCTTTTGCTGTGTGGAAGCTTTTTAGTTTAGTTAAGTCCTGTCTACTTACCTTCGTTTTTGTTGCATTTGCTTTTGGGTTCTTGGTCATGAAGTCTTTGCCTAAACCAATGTCTAGAAGGGTTTTTCCAATGATCTTTTCTAGAATTTTTATGGTTTCAGGTCTTAGATTTAAGTATTTGATCCATCTTGAGTTGATTTTTGTATAAGGTCAGAGATAAGGATCCAGTTTCATTCTTCTATGTGTGGCTTGCCAGTTATCCCAGCACAATTTGTTGAATAGGGTGTCCTTTCCCCACTTTATGTTTTTGCTTGCTTTGTTGAAGATCAATTGGCTGTAAGTATTTGGCTTTATTTCTGGGTTCTCTATTCTATTTTATTGGACTGTGTGCCATTTTTACTTTTTTAGACGGAGTCTCTCTCTGTTGCCCAGGGTGGAGTGCAGTGGTGCAGTCTCAGTTCACTGTAGCCTTTGCCTCCTGGGCTCAAGCAATTCTCCTGCCTCAGTCTCCCAAGTAGCTGGGACTATGGGTGCCCACCACCATGCCCAGTTATTTTTTTGAATTTTATTTTTAGTGGAGATGGGGTTTCACCATGTTGGCCAGACTGGTCTCAAACTCCTGACCTCAAGTGATCTGCCCGCCTCGGCCTCCCAAATTGCTGGGATTATAGGCGTGAGCTACCATGCCTGGCCCTATGTGCCTGTTTTTATGCCAGTACCATGCTGTTTTGGTGACTATGGCCTTGTAGTATAGTTTGAAGTTTGGTAATGTGATGCCTCCAGATTTGTTCTTTTTGCTTAGTCTTGCATTAGCTATGCAGACTCTTTTTTTGGTTCCATATGAATTTTAGGATTTTTTTTTCTACTTCTGTGAAAAACAGTGGTATTTCGATGGGAATTGCATTGAATTTGTAGATTTCTTTTGGTAGTATGGTCATTTTCACAATATTGATTGTACCCATCCATGAGCATGGGATGTGTTTCTATTTGTGTGTCATCTATGATTTCTTGCAACAGTATTTTGTAGTTTTCCTTGTAGAGGACTTTTATCTCCTTTGTTAGGTATATTCCTAAGTATTTTATTTTTGTTTTTTTGCAGCTATCGTAAAAGGGGTTAAGTTGTTGATTTGACTCTCAGCTTGGTTGCTGTTGGTATATAGCAAGGCTACTGATTTGTGTACGTTAATTTTGTATCCTGAAACTTTGCTGAATTTATTTACCAGTCCTAGGAGCTTTTTGGATGAGTCTTTAGGGTTTTCTAGGTATACGTTCATATCATCAGCAAACAGTGACAGTTTCACTTCCTGTTTACCTATTTGCATGCCCTTTATTTCTTTCTCTTGTATGATTGCTCTGGCTAGGTCTTCCAGTACTATGTTGAATAGAAATGGTGAAAGTGGGCCTTCTTGCCTTGTTCCAGTTCTCAGGGGGAATGCTTTCAACTTTTCCCTGTTCAGTGTAATGTTGGCTGTGGGTTTGTCGTAGATGGCTTTCATTACCTTAAAGTATGATGTCCCTTCTGTGTCAATTTTGTGGAGAGTTTTAATCAGAGGGATGCCGGATTTTGTCAGATGCTTTTTCTGAGTCTATTGAGATGATCGTGTGATTTGTGTTTTTAATTCTGTTTATATGGTGTATCACATTTATTGACTTGCAGATGTTAAACTATCCCTGCATTCCTGGTATGAAACCTACTTGATCATGGTGGATTATCTTTTTGATATGCTGTTGGATTCAGTTAGCTAGCATTTTGTTGAGTATGTTTGCTTCTATGTTCATCGGGGATATTGGTCGTTTTCCTTTTTTCGTTGTGTCTTTTCCTGCTTTTGGTATTAGGGTGATACTAGCTTCTTAGAATGATTTAGGGAGGATTCCCTCTTTATCTGTGGAATAGCATCAATAGAATTGGTGCCAATTCTTTGAATATCTGATAGAATTCAGCTGCAAATCCATCTGGTCGTAGACTTTTTTTGTTGGCAACTTGTAAATTACCATTTCTTTCTGACCGTTACTGGTCTGTTCAGAGTTTCTATTTCTTTCTGGTTTAATCTGGGAGGATTGTATATTTCCAGGAATTTATCCATCTCCTCTAGGTTTTCTAGTTTATGTGTGTAAAGGTGTTCATAGTAGCTTTGAATGATCTTTTGTATTTCTGTGGTATCAGTTGTAATATCCCCTGTTTCATTTCTAATTGAACTTATTTGGATATTTTCTGTTCTTGATTAATCTCACTATCAATTTTATTTATCTTTTCAAATAACCAGCTTTTTGTTTCACTTTTGTATTTTTTGTTTGTTTTAATTTCATTTAGTTCTGTGCTGATCTTGGTTATTTCAATTCTGCTGGGTTTGGGTTTGGTTTGTTATTGTTTCTCTAGTTCCTTGAAGTTTGACCTTAGAATGTCTGTCTGTGCTCTTTCAGACTTTTTGATGTAGGCATTTAATGCAATGAACTTTTCTCTTAGCTCCACTTCTGCTGTACCCCAGAGGTTTTGATAGGTTGCATCAATATTATTGTTTAGTTCAAATAATTTTTTAATTTCCATTTTGATTTCATTGTTGACCCAGTGATCATTTGGGAGCAGGTTATTTAATTTCCATGTATTTCTATGGTTTTGAGGGTTCTTTTTGGAGTTGATTTCCAGTTTTATTCCACTATGATCTGAGGGAGTACTTGATATAATTTTGATTTGCTTAAATTTATTGAGACTTCTTTTTTAGCCCGTCATGTGGTCTATCTTGGAGAACGTTCTACATGCTGATGAATAGAATATATATTCTTCAGTTGTTGGGAAGAATGTTCTATAAATATTTGTTAAGTCTGTTTGTTCTAGGATATAGTTTAAGTCCATTGTTTCTTTTTTGTTTTTGAGATGGAGTCTGGCTGTGTCGTCCAGCCTGGAGTGAAATGGTGCGATCTTGGCTCACTGCAACCTCCACCTCCCGAGTTCAAGTGATTCCCCTACCTCAGCCTCCCAAGTATCTGGGATTATAGGCACCCACCAACGTGCCTGGCTAATTTTTGTATGTTTTAGTAGACACAGGGTTTCACTGTGTTGGCCAGGCTGGTCTTGAACTCCTGACCCGGGTAATCCACGTGCCTCAGCCTCCCAAAGTGCTGAGATAACATGCATGAGCCATTGCGCCTGGCCAGTCCATTGTTTGTTTGTTGACTTTTTGTCTTGATGACCTGTCTAGTGCTGTTAGTAGAGTATTAAAGTCCCCCACTATTACTGTGTTGCTGTCTGTCTCATTTCTTAGGTCTAGTAGTAATTATTTTATAAATTTGGGAACTGCAATGTTATGTGCATATGTATTTAGGATTGTGGTATTTTCCTGTTGGACTAGTCTTTTTATCATTGTATAATATTGCTCTTTGTCTTTTTTAACTGTTGCTGCTTTCAGGTTTGTTTTGTCTGATATAAGAACAGTTATTCCTGCTCACTTTTGGTGTCCATTAGCATGGAATATCTTTTTCCCCCCTTTACCTTAAGTTTATGTGAGTCTTTATGTGTTAGGTGAGTCTCTTGAAGACAGCAGATACTTGGTGAACTCTTATCCCTTCTGCCGTTCTTTGTCTTTTAAGTGGAAAGTTTAGGTCATTTACATTCAATGTTAGTATTGAGATGTGAGGTTACTATTGTCACTATTTGTTGCCTGAATACCTTCCTTTTTTTTTATAGGTCCTGTGAGATTTATGCTTTAAGGAGGTTCTATTTTGGTGTATTTCAAGGATTTGTTTCAGGATTTAGAGCTCCTCTTAGTAGTTCTTGTAGTGCTGGCTTGCTAGTGGTGAATTCTCTCAGCATTTGGTTGTCTGAAAAAGACTGTATCTTTCCTTCATTTATGAAGCTTAGTTTCTCTGGATACAAAATTCTTGGCTGGTAATTGTTTTGTTTAAGGAGACTAAGATAGGACCCCAATTCCTACTAGCTGGTAGGGTTTTTGCTAAGAAATCTGCTGTTAATCTGATAGGTTTTCCTTTATAGGTTACCTGATGCTTTTTCCCTACAGCTCTTAAAATTGTTTCCTGTCTTGACTTTAGATAAGCTGATGACTGTGTGCCTAAACGATGGTCTTTTTGTGATGAATTTCCTAGGTGTTCTTTGAGCTTCTGGTATTCGGATGTCTAGATCTCTAGCAAGGCCAGGGAAGTTTGCCTTGATTATTTCCTCAAATACATTTTCCAAACTTTTAGATTTCTTTCTTGGAAGTAGCAGTTATTCTTAGGTTTGGTCATTTCACATAATCCTAAACTTCTTAGAAGTTGTTTCTTCTACTTTCTTAATTCTGTTGCTGAGACTTTCCAGTGTATTTTGCATTTGTCTAAGTGTATCCTTCATTTCCAGAAGTTGTGATTGTTTATTTATGCTGGCTATTTCTCTGGAGATTTTTCCCTTCATATCCTGTAATATTTAAACAATTTTTTAAAGTTGGTATTCACCTTTCTCTGGTGCCTCCTTGAGTAGCTTAGTAATTGACCTTCTGAACTCTTTTCTGGCAGTTTAGATTTTGTCTTGGTTTGGATTCATTGCTGGTGAGCTAGTGTGATTTTTTGGGGGGGTATTAAAGAACCTTGTTTTGTTATGTTATGAGAATTGTTTTTCTGATTCCTTCTCATTTGGATAGACTATGTCAGAGTGAAGATCTGGCACTTAAGGGCTACTATTCAGATTCTTTTGTTTCACGGGGTGCTCCTTTGATGTGGGGCTCTCCCACTTCCCCTAAGGATGGGGCTTCCTGAGAGCCAAACTGCAGTGATGTCCATGTGTTTTTGTACGGCTATCTTTTGAAGTTCTTTTCTAGTTCAGATCATAGCCTAAAAACTATCCAGGTTGTTGTAGAACTTGCTGATCCAAGGTTGACTTCATTAGTCATATGAATAATCATAAAGATAATGTGAAATAAAGATCTTTATAATTGTGAAAAATCTTAGTACTGTGTAAGTGTTTTTAAAACTTGCTGTCTCATTTAGAACTTAGAGTTAGTTATTTGGTCTTTGTATCCTTAATGATATTATTTTCTTTGGCAGTGATGTTGGGAATAACTGACAGTAATATAATTATAGATATTAACATAGAGTTATATTCGAGTTACTGTCAAATACATTTTTCTTGCTATTTCCTCCTCTGGTGTGTAGATTATGTGTGTGTATACATATTAATACATATATGCACACACACACATACACATACATGGGGCAACTAGCTACCATTTTAGGGGTTTAATGCTGAAATAAATGATAGTATAAGGCCATGATAATGGTAAAGAACAACTTTTTTATTTCTTTTACTGTCTATAAATTTAATTAGAATAATATACATAATTCAACTACAGAATTTTACTGCAGAATAATTTCAGTGAACTTTTTGGATAAAGTTCAGGATAGTTTTTTTGTGACTTTATACTGTAGTTGTATGAGACTACTTGCACTTGTACAAATAAATCCCTTCTCTTTGGAAAATTTAGTAATGAGATGGGTTTGTAAAGGATAATTTAATATTGGATGAATTTTTTTCTCTATCTCATTCCATGTGGCTATCATTTATCATCTACTAGACTAGGTACTTTATATATATTGTCTCATTTCATCCTTGTAACAACCCAGCAAGGATGACTTTATTGGCCTTATTTTACAAACTAGATTAAGTAGTTTGCCTCAAGATCATAGAGTGCTAAGTGGTAAAGTTGGGATTTAAAGCTATGACTGTGCTCTTTCATTGTACCAGTCTGCCTTCTATCAAGGGATCAGGAGGGAGGGACATCAGATAAAGAGGGGGTAATGATAGTGAAGCTATGTAAGAAATAAATGAAGTATATGGTTCAGTAAACTTAAAAGATTTTCATCTTGGTGAAAATTACTTTTATGGCAAAATACTAATCTAGCTGAAAACTTTTCTACCATGAGGATTTACTTAGTGAAAGAGTAAAGGCTCTATTAAACCAAATATTTTAGGAAAAATCTTTCTTAAGGCAGATTAAACTGTGTCAGGTAGATATTGAGCACCAATAAAATACACTTGCCATTAAGACTAAATTTTATCATCTTTTTCCTGGCTAGATGTTGATGATGGAGACACTGTGACAGATTTCATGGCCCAAGAGCGAGAAAGAGGCATTACTATTCAATCAGCTGCTGTTACGTTTGATTGGAAGGGGTATAGAGTCAATCTAATTGATACACCAGGTATGGTACTATTGCAGTAATACAGAGATGCTGCATCATTTGGAGTTTTTTGTTGTATGGGGTTTTGTTTTGCTTTTATTGTGGTAAAAAATATGTTACAAAATTTACCATCTTAACCATTTTTAAGTGTACAGTTTAGTAGTGTTAAGTATGATCACATTGCTGTGAAACAGGTGTCCAGAACTTTTTTATCTTGCAGAAATGAAATTATATTCATTGGACAACAGTTCCCTTTTGCCCCCTCTCTTCACCCCTGCTAACCACCAGGGGTGGGATGGTGTGAGTTTTTTGTTTGTTTTCATTTGCAATATGTTTTTGTTCTTTGAAAATTTATGATATTCACCCCCTACCCCTCACATACATACCTCATCATACACAAAATTAATTTGGAGTGTATCACAGTGTTAAGTTATGTATACATAGCTTCTAGAAGAAAAATTTCTTTACAGCCTTGGGGTAGGTAAAAATTTCCTAGAAGACATAAGAAGCACGAAACATAAATAACAAAAGTGGATTCCTGGAACTTTATCAAAATTACAGCTGTTCACTAAAACAAAATTAAAAACACAAGGCATAGCATAGACTATGAGAAAATACTTGTAATGTTAGATAAACGTATTATACAAATATTAAATTTCCTAAATGCAATAATAGTATTGATTGTATAAGAGAATATGATCATCTTGGAAAATAAATGCTGAAGTATTTACAGTACATATCTATAACCATGGATTTGTATCCAGGCTATATGAAGAACTATAAATCAATAATACAGATCACTTTGTATACCTGTGAATTTGACTAGCTTAGATGCCTCATGTAAGTGGAGTCATACAGTATTTGTCCTCTTGTGATTGGCTTATCTCACTTAGCATAAAGCCTTCAAATTTTCCCGTATTGTAGCATGTGACAATGTGCTACAATAGCTTCTTTTTTATTCTGTATAGTATTCCATTGTATGTATATATCACATTTTGTTCATTCATACATCAGTGGACATTGGGTTGTTTCCACCTTTTGTCTCCCAGTGCTGCTATACATATGGGTGTGCAAATAGCTCTTTGAGACTATGCTTTCAATACCTTTGGATATACACACATACACCCCCCACTAGGAGTGAGATGTGAGATTGCTGGATCATATGATGGTTTTGTTTGTTTTGTTAAAAAGATTTTAGGCATTATACGTCTTATCTTTTTCTTAGGTCATGTGGACTTTACCTTGGAGGTTGAGCGCTGCCTAAGAGTGTTGGATGGTGCAGTGGCTATATTTGATGCTTCTGCTGGTGTAGAGGTAAATAATATTGCCAGAATAAAGGGAAATAGAACAGCATGAGTTTTTAAAAAGTAGAATATATCAAATTTAGTAACCGTAATCATCTATTTGGTAAGTTCATGTAAATAAAATAATGGTAAAAGGAAATCAGAATTTAATATTGAGATGTAATCTATATGTGATCTGAGATACTTCATGGTAAAAGGAGAAATATGAAAGGTAGTGTCAAGAACTTGGAAGGATCAGAGATTCTACCTTACTTTCAAGCTATCAAATTAGCCTGCCTCAGTTTCATGCATTCTGGCAGAAGACGCTATGGTGTGAGATTGATTATACACTGTTATTTCTGTCACTTTATTTCCTAATACTTCCATCTTTCTGTTGTTATAACTTTAGATAAATGTGACGCTTAATCATTCAAACAGATTGCATTACTTACAAGATTGAAATGTGCTTGAATAGGAAGTTTCTGAATTCATGAAAGAGAAGGCACTTCTTTTAAACAATGGATGGGCTTTTAGCTGGCAGGTGGGATGGTGTGAGTTTTTTGTTTGTTTTCATTTGCAATATGTTTTGTTCTTTGAAAATTTATGATATTCACCCCTACCCCTCACATACATACCTCATCATACACAAAATTAATTTGGAGTGTATCACAGTGTTAAGTTATGTATACATAGCTTCTAGAAGAAAAATTTCTTTACAGCCTTGGGGTAGGTAAAAATTTCCTAGAGGACATAAGAAGCACGAAACATAAATAACAAAAGTTGATTCCTGGAACTTTATCAAAATTACAGCTGTTCACTAAAACAAAATTAAAAACACAAGGCATAGACTATGAGAAAATACTTGTAATGTTAGATAAACGTATTATACAAATATTAAATTTCCTGAATGCAATAATAGTATTGATTATATAAGAGAACATGATCATCTTGGAAAATAAATGCTGAAGTATTTACAGTACATATCTATAACCATGGATTTGTATCCAGGCTATATGAAGAACTATAAATCAATAATAACAACCCAGAAAAAAATGGACAAAAATCCTGAATGGACACTTCACAAAAGAACACATGTGAATGACTAGTAAGCACATGAAAAGATGCATAATCTCATTAGTCATCAGGAAAATGCAAATTAAAATCACAGATTCAATTTCACACCCAAAAGAATGCTTATAATTAAAAAGAATGATAGCAAATGTTGGTGAGAATATGGAGCAACTAGAAAATTTACACATTGTTGATAAGACTGCAAAATAGAGGCCAGGCATGGTGGCTCACACCTGTAATCCCAGCACTTTGGGAGGCTGAGGCAGGTGGGTTTGTTTGAGCCCAGGAGTTAGAGACCAGCCTGGGCAACATGGCAAAACCCCATCTCTACAAAATACAAAAAAAATATTAGCTGGGTGTGGTGGCATGCACCTGTGGTCCCAACTACTCAGGAGGCTGAGATGGAAGAATTGCTTGAGCCCGGGGAGGTTGGGGCTGCAGTGAGCCTTGATCGCACCACTGCACTCCAGCCTGGGCAACAGAGTGAGACCCTGTCTCAAAAAAAAAAAAGACTGCAAAATAATGCAACTACTCTGGAAGACTATTTGGAAGTTTCTTTATTTTATTTTATTTATTTTGAGACAGGAGTCTCACTCTTTGTCACCTAGGCTGGAATGCAGTGGTGCAATCTTGGCTCACTGTAACCTCTCTCTCCCAGGTTCAAGCAATTCTTGTGCCTCAGCTTCCCGAGTATCTGGGACTACAGGTGTGCACCACCACGCCTAGTTAATTTTTGTATTTTTAGTGGAGACAGAGTGGCCAGGCTGGTCTTGAACTCCTGATCTCAAGTGATCCACCTGCCTCAGCCTCCCACAGTGTTGGGATTACAGGCGTAAGCCACCGCACCCGGCGGAATTTTCTTGTAAAGTTTAAATATACTTAAGCAGTTCTCCTCCTATATCTTTATCCAACAGAATGAAGACATTTGTCCAGGAAAGACACATTCAGAATGTTTATAGCAGCTAAATTCACAAGAGCTCCAAACTAGAAACAATCCAAGTGCATATCCACAGGTGGATAGGAAAACCAACTGGTACATTTATATAATTAAAAAGAACTGATACACCTAACAATGTGGATGAATGTTAAAAACATGTTGAACCAAAGAAGCCTCGTTATTTTATATGAGGTTCAAGAATAAGACACTGAAGCTGTGGTGACAGAAATCAGAACAGGTTGCTTATAGGAGACAGGGTGGAGAAAAATTTCAGGAATAATAGAGTGTTCTACGTACTAATTGGGGTAATAGTTACACAAACATACTTTTATCAAAACGCATTGAGCTATATATACACTTAATATCTGTATTTTATTGTATATAAATTTTACCTAAAAAATAAACTGGCTTCTTTATAGTACACTGCTATATTTCTTTTACCTCAAAACAAGTATCTGAAATAATTAAGGCAAAATTCCTATTTCATAGATCAGAGACCTGACATTAAATGAATTAAGTGTCATATGACATTTACTAGGAAAAGTGAAGCCAAACAAAAAGTAGGTCTCCTGATTCTCAGTTAAGTTCACTTTCTGTGATTCTCAGTACCTCCTAGGTGTTAATTTTCTTTGTGTGGCCACCTAGTTCACCCAGAGTATTCTCAAGTAGTTTGAAGCACACTCCTCTTTACACTTCATCACGTTCCCGGCTGTGTTAACTTGATAGCTGAAGAGTGACCCTAGAAATATAAGTACAGTTGCACTAATTCTCTGCTAGAATAGGGCCCGATTTATCTGACAGTAGATTTTTGGATCTCTTCATTCCGGGTCTAGTAACATTGTGACTTTTGTTCAGTATGTATTTTTTTCCTCATCTTTGCTTTAGGCCCAGACTCTCACAGTATGGAGGCAAGCTGATAAACACAATATACCTCGAATCTGTTTTTTAAACAAGATGGACAAAACTGGAGCAAGGTATTTAAAATGTGTTTCATTGGCTTATCAGAGTGAAACTACAATTTGAACTTTTAATGAACTATAGCTTAAATTTAGAAATAGCTCTTTTTTCTTATTGTATTATAGGATATAAATATTCCATGAAATCCCAGTTTATTCCCATAAAAAAATTCAAAGCAGCTAATCCATAGGTTATGTAACAATTTGGGACTAATAGCTGATAGATGATGATGAATCCTGTTTGTAGTATAGAGAGACCGAATCATATTTCTAGGATCAAAGTGGCATCTTGATGATTCCATTGATTCTCTTTAGAACTGTATAGTATAGTCCCTATATTGCTGAAGGTATGGCACTTCCCATCATTGCTAAAGATAGAGAATAGAGAATTGTTTCCTGCAGTTGAAGGTGTTCTTCCTTATTCTCTGATTTTCTTAGCTACTGGGTAAGATACTCTCAATAAAGAACTGGAAGAGGAGAATGTAGATGCTGTAAGACCTGCATGTAGGGCAGAAGAGAGTTAATGCTGAAATGTAGTGGCCATAGTCAGAGACTATAGAGTGGTGGATACGTTGTTCTGAGAACATAATTCAGAGAATCAAGAATATTTGAAAGATTTGAAGAAAACATGAAAGGGAGAAAATCAAGAATATTAAAAATTTTACAACAAATGTGATAGGGAGAGATTGTGACCTGTGGTGGGAGAATGGCAAAAATGAAACATAAACTATACCTCCCCTACAACTACACAGTAATTAATATGCATTGTGTTTTTCTCACTCTCTGTAGTAATTCTGAGGCTGTTGGTTTAAAGGACCTTGTCTTGATTAATAATAGCCCAGCAACCTTTAAAATGTATTAGCCTCAAGTTCTGACCCTTTTCTGCTTGGAGTTCCTTGTGGTAGATGGAAGTACTTATTTATTGCCAGACAGTGCCTTTGGCAATGGGGAGGGAGATGACTGGATAATAGGCTGGTTCTGAAAAAAACACTGGGACCGGAATGACCTGCATGTATGTATAAATCAGCCCATGTGCCAGAGATGGCATGTGTTCTAGAGGTAGCCAGCTGCAGTGTTAGCATAGAAATGAATAGCATAGCATAGGATATGAAGAATGCCAAAGACTAGGCAGGCTCTTGGAAGAAAGCTGGTAGCCTTGTATGATAGCAAACCTAGTAGTGGAAGAAAGAATCCTTAGCTTATCACAAATCTTGCATTGGAATCCCAACTACAATTTATTATCCATGTTACCTTGATCAATTCATTTAATCTTAATTGCAAAGTATAGTTATGTGAGGCTCACAATAATAATATCCTAAACAGCTCTGTGGCTGGATTAGGGTAATTTCTGATATCTGAAATTGACATAAAAGTTTATTCCAGACATTTTCCTATGGAAAACTGTTAAATAGTGAGCGTTAAGGAGAATAAAGTGGGTTAAAATTTTAGAAAACATTCTTAAAACCTGTAAGAGTTTTCTTTCTTCTTTTGATACCTTTGGTAAATAATTTTAACCATGTTTTAACTATAATTATTTTGCTTTCTACAGCTTTAAGTATGCAGTTGAAAGCATCAGAGAGAAGTTAAAGGCAAAGCCTTTGCTTTTACAGGTAAATTGGTTAATAGCATCAGCTTCTTCTCAGTTTCCTCATTAATTTATTTTGTGACAATGTATACATTTCCAAAGCCATCTCAAATCATTTTTTAAGAAGCTGGAGTATAAATAAAAATAGCCACAGATTATAGTAATGGTGATAATAGACATTTTGGGGAAAATGGTACAATTAGAAAAGACTTGTCATCAATGTAGTTTTCAGTGAGTGATCATTTAATAATGTTAATCTCACTCTGACTTACAGTTACCAATTGGTGAAGCCAGAACTTTCAAAGGAGTGGTGGATGTAGTAACGAAAGAAAAACTTCTTTGGAATAGCAATTCAAATGATGGAAAAGACTTTGAGAGAAAGCCCCTCTTGGAAATGAGTGATCCTGAATTGCTGAAGGAAACAACTGAAGCAAGGAATGCCTTAATTGAACAAGTAAAGTATAATGAATGATAAAATGAACACCAATGTGTGCACCACTCATCTTAAATAGAATATAGTCATACTTTAGCATCTCTGGGGGATTGGTTACAGGACCTCCTGTGGATACCAAAATCTGCAGATGTTCAAGTCCCTGATATAAAGTGATGTAGTATTTGTATATAACCTATTCATGTCTCCATGTCTCCCTCTATACTTTCTTTTTTTTTTTTTTTTTTTTTTTTTTTGAGATGGAGTCTTGCTCTGCCACCCAGGCTGGAAGTGCAGTGGCCGGATCTCAGCTCACGCAAGCTCCGCCCCCGGGTTTACGCCATTCTCCTGCCTCAGCCTCCCAAGTAGCTGGGACATTACAGCGCCCGCCTCATCGCCCGGCTTGTTTTTTGTATTTTTAAAGTAAGAGACAGGGTTTCACCGTGGTTACCAGGATGGTCTTGATCTCCTGACCTCGTGATCCGCCCCATTCGGCCTCCAAAGTGCTGGGATTAACAGCTTGAGCCACGCGCCCGAGGCCCTCCTCTATACTTTCATCAATCATTTCTAAATTACTTATAATACCTAATACAATGTAAATGCTGTGTGCCATTTTGTGTTCATTTCTCTCTCCCACTAATCATCTACCTGTCCCCCAAACTATTATTTCAGTATTTCTCTTTCATGTGCTTTTTTGCTGTTGTTGTTGTTGTTGAGACGGAGTCTAGCTCTGTGGCCTAGGCTGGAGTGCAGTGGCACGATCTCAGCTCACTGCCACGAAATCAGCTCACTGCAGCCTCTACCTCCCAGGTTCCAGCGATTCTCCTGCCTCAGCCTCCTGGGTAGCTGGGATTACAGGCATGTACCACAGCACCAAGCTAATTTTTTTTTTTTTTTTTTGTATTTTTTAGTAGAGATGAGGTTTCATCATGTTGACCAGGCTGGTCTCGAACTCCTGACCTCAGGTGATCTGCCTGCCTCAGCCTCCCAAAGTGCTAGGATTACCAGCATGAGCCACTGCACCGGGCCTCGTTTGCTTTTCCTTGTAGTTTACCATAAATCCTTAAAGAACTTAGGTTTACATGTTTTGAACTTCACATAACTGAAATGATACTGTTTGTATTTTATGACGTTGCTCAACATTGTTGGAACTTTATCCATGTTGCTATGTGTATAGTCTATTCATTTCAATCTTGTATATTTTTCTTTTTTTGTTGTTGTTGAGACGGAGTCTCGCTCTGTCGCCCAGGCTGGAGTGCAGTGGCCAGATCTCAGCTCACTGCAAGCTCCGACTCCCGGGTTTACGCCATTCTCCTGCCTCAGCCTCCCGAGTAGCTGGGACTACAGGCGCCTGCCACCTTGCCCGGCTAGTTTTTTTTTTTTTGTATTTTAGTAGAGACGGGGTTTCACCGTGTTAGCCAGGATGGTCTCGATCTCCTGACCTCGTGATCCGCCCGTCTCGGCCTCCCAAAGTGCTGGGATTACAGGCTTGAGCCACCGCGCCCGGCTTATATTGTTCTAATATATGATTTTACCACACTTTATTGGGTGTTCTCCTGTGGATGGGCTTTGAGGTTGTGCTGTTACAAGCAATGTGGCTATGAACATTTTTGTATCTATCTCCTTGTGCACATGGGCAATGGTTTCTTTAGGATTAAACTAAGGAGTAGCGTTGCTATGTCAAAGGATATGAATGTCTTTTACTTTTCACCAGATGTGAAATTATTTAGAAAATTTTAAAACCGTCAATTTTATAGTTGGTATATAGCTCTGGACCTCATCCACCTTTAAAATTATAATGGAAAATAGCAAGATTGTTAATATTTGTAATATTTATATTATATTGTTAGTATATATGGCAATAAGTAAACCTTAAATAAATTTCTTGAATATTATGGTAGAGAAAAATGTTGGAATCTGAGCCCTTGATTTTTCACTTCTAAATTGAATTGGTCCAAATAAATTCTGTCAGCATTAATTTTTTTTCACTCATCTTTTGTATGTAGTTTTTTTTTTTTGAAGTATATAGTCATGTACTTCATGATGACATTTTAGTCAAGAACAGACCACATGAATGTTGACAGTGCTATAAGATTGTAATACCATATTTCCCTGTACATTTTCTATGTTGAGATACACAAATACTTACCATTGTGTTACAATTGCCTACAGTATTCAGTGCAGTAACATGCTATACGGATTTGTAGCCTAGGAGCAATAGACTATAGCCTTGGTGTAAAAGCAGACGATACTGTCTAGGTTTCTAAGTACACCTCTATGATGTTGGTAGAATGACGAAATTGCCTAACACCACATTTCTCCGAACTTATACCTGTCACTAACTGATGCCTGACTGTAGTAATCATTGCAACTTTATCATTAACATAATAATTATTTTTGTTATTGAGTCAGTGAGGGCCTACTATATGCTAGGTTAAGTGCTTTATGTATACTTTTTAATTTAACCTTCATAAGAACCTTATATTGTCTGCATTTTACAGGTGGGGAAACAGCAGCTCAAATGCTTAAATAAGTTGTCACACAGCTAATAAAGTGGCTGACCTAGAATCTGAACCCAGGTTAATCTCAGTTTAGAGCTAAAGCTCTTACCTGCTTTGTTATACTGCTTTTTTAATTTGGGGAGCATAGAAAATATAAAAGTGTAACCGACATTTATTAATAATTCATTCCTCTTTGAGTTTTTTTTGTGTTGTTTTAATACAGAAGAACTATAAGAATAAACTTAAGAAGGATCTTGTAATCTAGTTGAGGAGCCAACACACACTTGCCCATATCTCATGGTCTTCTAGGATGTGACAGTTTGTGACAGAAATCTCAGAAAATCTGAGACTGTCAGTAGCTAATCATATGCTGATTATAAGAAACACATAAGTATGTATAAAATTTACGGAATAAGACTACTTCACACCCATTAGGATGCCTGCTGTCAAAAACAGAAAATAGGTGTTGGTAAAGATGTGGAGAATTATAACCTTGTGCACTGTTGGTAGGAATGTAAATGTTGCACCCACTATGGAAAACCGTGTGGTGATTCTCAAAAAATTAAATATGGAGTTACTATATTACCCAACATTTCCGCTTTTTGGGTATGTACTCAAAAGAACTGAAAACAGAGTCTCAAAGAGATATTTGCACATGCATGTTCCTAACAGCATTCTTCAAAATAGCCAAAAGGTAGATAGAAGCAACCCAAATCCATGGATCCAGAGTAATCAGATTCAGAGACAGAAAGTAGAATGGTAGTTGCTATGGGCTGGGGAAGGGCAGAGAGAATACAATGTTGTTTAATTAATGTGTATGGAGTTTGTTTTGAAAGTTGAAAAGAGTTCTGGAGATTTATTGTGCAGTAATGTGAAAGTACTTAACACTACTGAACTGTACAAAAGTACAATGGGCTGGGCACAGTGGCTCACGCCTGTAATCCCAGCACTTTGGGAGCCTGAGGGAGGTGAATCACGAGCTCAGGAGTTCGAGACCAGCCTGACCAACATGGTGAAACTCTGTCTCTACTAAAAATACAAAAAAGCCATGTGTGGTGGTGCGCGCCTGTAATCCTAGCTACTCAGGAGGCTGAAGCAGGAGAATTGCTTGAGCCCAGGAGGCAGAGGTTGCAGTGAGCCGAGATTGCATCATTGTACTCCAGCCTAGGTGACAGAACCAGCCTCCATATCAAAAAAAAAAAGCACAATGGCAATTTTTATGTTCTATATATTTTGTCACAATTTAAAATTTTCCTTTAGTGAATAAGATTAATGTGGAATAGAATCAACTTCCAATATTGAAGGTACGCAGTAATGATAGCTAATACTTATTATACACTAGTATATATTCTTAAAGCATAATTTGAATTGGTTATTTAATCCTTATAACAGCCTCAAGAAGTAAGATACTACTCTGTGAGTTACTGAGGCAGAGAGGTGAAGTAACTTGACCAAAATTTGAACACGCTAGTAAGTGGTGGAACCATTTCTAGATAGTCTGATTCCAGAAGTAGAGCTTAAACATCACATATAATGCTTTCCAGAAGGATGGTTAGGTACATTTCTGCTATACTTAATCCTGTTAACAGTGTGGTTTTTTACCAAGTTTGAATGTTTTGCTCCCTTGTACTGTTAACACGCTTTTGAAGCTGTTTTATTAATTTGTCAGCTGAATGATCCCATTTCATATAGGCGGATGGCTATGAAAAGAATGTGAAATAGACTATTGCATTTTTATTATTGAAATATTGCCTATGCCTCCCTTCCCTAATATAAATGTATTTCTTCAGTACAGAATTACGGCAACATTAATTCTTTTAGTTTCACCGACTTGGGAGATCTGGTGAACATTCAGATATTAGAGGAAAACCAGATGAAACTTTTTTATAATCTAAAACCTCCAAATTTATCTTAAAAAGGCCAATCCATTGTATGTACTATCATTGTAAGTTGCACATTTTCTTTGATTTCTTTTGAGCACACTGATAGCACTTAATTAAGATGCTTTATCAGGCTCTGACTTTCTGTGAATTAGGAAACTCCTAATAGTATCTTTAGTTTTCCATTTCCTTTCCTTTCAAAGAAAAACATTTTTCTTTATCTCATTAGAAGAAGTGAAGAGTTGCTTGGTCTGGATAAGGTAGCTGTCTTGAAATATTTGAATATTGTCTGTTTATGGGGTTTGGACAAGTTAATAGTTATGAAGATAAATGCAAGTTATAGAACTCTAGAACCTTTCTTTATAGGTTGCAGATTTGGATGATGAATTTGCTGACGTGGTTTTAGAAGAATTTAGTGAAAATTTTGATTTGTTACCAGCTGAAAAGGTAAATTTTATTATTCAATAGCTTTGGCAAAATGTTACTAATTGGATGTAGTTTGATTTCTCTGCCTTTGATGTGTGTGCATTTTTTTTTAAACTTTGCATGTTGTTAGAAAGCTGTAAGTTTAAAGTTAGGAGAACATTAAGTTAATACACTAATATTGTCACTACTAATACAATACTTAATGGCAGTGATTTATCACTTTCAAACATACTTTACAAAATTAAAAATTGAATCTGTTTAACTTCTATTGAGTCAGCATTAGTTAACTACTCATTCTCTGTAGTCTTTTCATCATGACAATTCCTCTAAGGATGTTTAGGGAGATCACAGAAAGTTTGTATTAAAATTTACTGTTGTTTCAGGCTACTACAATGATCATTTTTCTCAGAGCATTGTTTTCTGAATCTTTTTAAATTTTTTATTGAAACTCATTACAGTTCTTTGTTTTTGTCTTTTGACATACAGTAAGCCAGAGAAGAGGCAATTAAGATATTGATAGTAATTGAATTATGACAGATTTCTTGAAGGAAATGCTATTTTGTTCTGCCAAGGACATTCCCCATGAATTTGGCAAATTTACTCTTTATTTTTCTCTATGAAACATAAGAATTGCCAAGCAAAGTGTTTCTAAGTAATAATCTGTAAAATGAGCCAAAGATGAGCCTAGCAAATTCACTTAGTATTCATTAGAATAATTAAAAACACAAGAGCTGAAACATATTTTTGAGCCACTCAAAAGTTAGAATGAAAGTGATTTTTTCTTTTGAATGAAATGTCAGTTTTGAAACTGTTTATTTTGGATGTTTAAATGTGGTATTTATTGTACCCTATCTTCACATAGCATGATTTCTGTTTTCAGAGAGCTCACAATCTAAAGTAGGATTGACCCACCAATAATAGCCTGCAAACACACTCAAGCTTTTCTGGTTTTTTGAAATCTTTCTAAAAATTTTCCTACTTGGATTTCTCTTTTTTCCCTTGGATTTTGTTTAATATGGATTTAATTTAATTGAAGAAATGATAACTCAGATGTATATATTTTATTTATGACCAGTTTCTCTGTTAGACTATCAAGGTTAAATCATAAGTATGTTAATTAATTTAGTCAAGAAATATTTTTGAGCACCTATTTTAACCACTTTTCTCGTTTCTGGGGATTTAGCAGTATTTCCAGGGGTAAAGCTCATATGAATTTTACATTCTAGCGAATGGGAGACAGATAAACTAATAAATATCTAACATGCCAGGTACTGATTAGTGTTAAAAAGAAAAACTAGGCCAACAAAGTGATGGAGGTGTGGTGAGCAGTGCTGTGTACATGGCTGGTTAGAGAAAACCTCTAATTTTGAGCTTCTGGCCAAGACCAGAACACAAAATAAATGCTCATTTGTCTCTCTGCTTTGTAGCTACAGACTGCAATACATAGAGTGACACTAGCTCAGACAGCAGTGCCTGTGCTTTGTGGAAGTGCCCTGAAAAACAAAGGGATACAGCCCTTGTTAGATGCTGTTACTATGTACTTGCCTTCACCTGAAGAGCGTAACTATGAATTTCTGTAAGTATGCAATCACATATGTTAAAATTCTTAGCTTTGAAGAAACAAGTAGGCAAATACTTTTATGAAAAGTAATTAAATCACCATTTTTGAATAATAATGGTGAGTGTTATTGCAAATGATATAAGGAACCATAGTAATTTTTGCTTGAAAGGAACATTGTTCATCTCTTGTAAAAAGAGAATATCTTACAGATAGAGCTAAGAGGTATGTCTTTCCACTGTGTAAAAGTTTAACTGTTGACCCTGCCATCTTAGTCTTAGAAAAGTGATATCCTGGGGATGTTTGTTAAATATTCTGTAGTTATATTTATATTCATCTAGATTTCAGGATTTTTCATAAGCTCAGAATATTTTGTGGCTATAAAGAAAGGTCATTGTTTTACCCCTATTGTCACTAAAAGCTTTGTACTTAAGTAGTAAGTCCTTTAAAATCTCAGTAAGCAATGTGTAAAATGGCAGAGAAATGGACTTTAATTATCTTAATTCTGACATTAATAACTTTTCATACCTCTAAATTGGAGAGGCATGATGGTGAAGAACACAGGCTTTGTACTATTGGATTTAAATCCTAGCTCTTCCAAGTTGCTTAACGTCTCATCTATAAAATGCAAAGAATAGGACCTATCTCATGGTGTTCTTGTAAGAATTAAATGATTTGTAAAGCACAAAGAACAGTGCCTGGTATAGTAAGCTCTATATTAGTATTATTAAAGTTAAAAATTGGAGGAAATGGGAATAAGATTGGAGAAATTCTGTCACAGAAGTGTTTAAACTACTTTAAGTTAGGAACTCCTTTGAAACTAATGAAAATATGGAGCTCTCCTTAGATGCACAAAATTTGGCAATTGCAGGAGAACTCAATTCTAAAACTTATCAGTGATCACCAGTTTAAGAACATCATTCTATTGTGAGTGTTGGTTATGTGAACAATTTCAAGTTTATAGTATAGATTTTTATGGTTATGTAAGAACAGAAAGTGGAAGGAGAGCATAAAAGCAATAATTGGAAAGTACCTGTTTATTTACCCTGTGCTGATTTCTTGATAAGTGGTGTAATATTCCCAGGTGTAGTCTTCATGGAGAGAGCTCTTGGCAATGAAATTATTCACAAATAGAGGTGATATTTGGAAGATAATCCATTATTTTTAGTTTTGAGGAATTAATGGTAAGATCTCTATTGAGTAATTTAGTCAATGGAAAAAGAGAGTTATGTAACAAAGACATTTAGTGGCTCTAAGTAGCTCTACTAGAAGATAAAAGATCTTTGGGGACATGAAGGATACGTTTCTGCAGTTATGGGAAGTATGTTTTATAGGCCTTTTTGGAATGTTTATTTTATAGGCAGTGGTATAAGGATGACTTATGTGCATTGGCATTTAAAGTTCTCCATGACAAGCAGCGAGGACCACTGGTTTTTATGCGCATTTACTCAGGCACAATAAAACCCCAGTTGGCCATTCATAATGTTAATGGAAACTGCACGTAAGTAGAAGCTTAGTTTACTTTATAAAACTGTACTCATTTCTTTAAAAATACTTTTACTAATGTAAAATCATGATTTTACAGGGAGAGAATAAGTCGTCTGCTTTTGCCGTTTGCTGACCAACATGTAGAAATCCCTTCACTGACTGCTGGTAACATTGCTTTGACTGTTGGGCTTAAACATGTAAGTGACCAAATGATTTCTCTAGGAAATAACAGCTTAAATGTTTAATTACAAGTAAGCAACTTGTAATATCAAAAACCCATAAACAATCCAAATGTCCCTCAATAGTAGAATAAAGAATATTGTGGCATATTTATCAACATGGCTGAATCTCATACATTTACTAGGAAGAAAAGTAAATTACAGAAGACCACAGACAGGATGGATTGTGTTCATACAAAGTTGAAATCCAAGTAAAATAGCATACTGTTTATAGGTATTTATGTATATACATATATGTGTGTTTTAAGTTTATATAAAATATTGTTTTGTTCCCATTGGGTTTATTCCTATCTTGAGCATTGCAGAAAATTTCACCTAGACTTACAACTGATCAGGTAATAACAAGATGTTTTGTTAGTGAAGGCTCCATGAGAGCAAGGATTTTTGTCTTTTTTGTTCATGGCTCTACAGTCCATAGATCAGTGCTTGCATATAGTAGACATTCCATAGATAACTGTAGGATGAATAAATGAAAATACTTGATGCTGTATTTATTTTTGATAGGTTAAAACTAAGGATTGTTCATTTATATGGATTAAATAAAATATAATTTTCTCATTAACCTTTATGTAGTAAACATTGTTATTTTAAACATTTTACCTCTTCATGATTAGTTTCAAGTTTGAAAATCCTTCAGTAGCGCGGTGGCTCACGCCTGTAATCCCAGCACTTTGGGAGGCCGAGACGGGCGGATCACGAGGTCGGGAGATCGAGACCATCCTGGCTAACACGGTGAAACCCCGTCTCTACTAAAAATAAAAAAAAAAAAAAAAAATTAGCCGGGCGTAGTGGCGGGCGCCTG
>NW_016809835.1:4999292-5007465 GCF_001698545.2 Rhinopithecus bieti | reverse complement strand
CCGTCTCAAAAAAAAAAAAGAAAATCCTTCAGTAGAAAATTCCTATTTGACTGGTTACTGGACTTTGGAATGTCCCCTCTATCTCCCTGAAGGCAGGAGCTCCTTGTATGTATTTGAAGGAGCTCTACAAATACGTTGGGACTATTGCTCTAGTAGGATTGTTTTTACAGAGAAGGAAACTGGCACAGAATTTCACAATATAAAAGTTTAAAAGTGAAATTACAGTTTTTAAAAGATAACTGGCTCTACATGGAAGCCAGCAATCTGCACAGTTAAGGGTATTCTGGTTAATTATTTTAGTTAATAGGAGATTTTCTGTAAAAAAGAATAAATTCTTATGGGTGGTAGAACACTCTAATGGACTTCTCCCTAACCTGTCTTGTTACGATTGAAAATTTAGGAAGGTACATTTGTTTTGCCAAATAATTTTGAATGTGTATGTGTGTGTGTTTTATTGTTTGTTAGAATTTATTACAATAATATTTTGGATAGAATTCTTATGCAAGTTAAATTAGCTTTACTTACGCAGTTATTAATGAGCTTTTTGAATTTTATTTATCTTTTAAGGTCTGATGGAAAGAAAGTGCCACAAAAAAAATTCTTATATTGTGATTCTTGGTGGAAGATGAGCACTTGCTAAATGCCACTTTTGTTCCAAGTCATCTTGTTTGCTTGCAGACTGCTACTGGAGACACCATTGTCTCATCCAAGTCCAGCGCATTAGCTGCAGCTCGTAGAGCCGAAAGGGAGGGAGAAAAGAAGCACGGACAAAACAATGAAGCAGAGAGAGTTTTATTGGCTGGAGTGGAGATTCCAGAACCTGTTTTCTTCTGTACCATAGAACCCCCGTCAGTGTCTAAGCAGCCAGGTATAAATGGTCCTAGTGTGTCAACTAATTAGTGCTCTGATAATTTATATAAAATAGTTACAATATACCCTCAAGAGATTTCTTATGTGATTGAGGTAAATTTTATCTGAATATATTGGTAAACATTTCCTGTGGTTGGTCTTGTTTTTTAAGATGTTTCGATTTTTACAAATGCCTTCATTTTTTTCTCTTATTTCTTGGCCATTCTTCTCATATTCTTCCTTACTCTTGTAGTGCTATCTATGGGATTCTAAGTAACTGGTCTTAGAACTGCCCTTCTAGTATATTAGATTAGACAGTAACTGATTCATAACCCACTCATTTTCTCATCATCATGTATAAAAATGCTGTTTTACCTTGTTTTCTACCTCAACCTCTAGAACTCAATGAAGAAATTTGTATACTGTGGATAACCTCGTTTGAACTTTTGTTTGTTACTTTGTTCTTTAGCATTTTAGCTCAGATTTTTTCAGTGGCTTCTCATTACTTCTAGCACACACCCAAACTCTTCAGTGTGGTATGTAAAGCCCATGATTCCAATTATAATTTCCAATTAGATTGGGTTACATATAGCAGAAAACCTCCAAATAACAATTGCTTTAATAAGACAAAAATTTATTTCTGTCTATCTCATAACAGAAGCCTTGAATTGGTAGCCAGGGATTAGAGTGCCTCCACAGTGTTGTCAGGGATCCAGGCTCTAATCTTTTTGTCTTATCTGAGTGCATAATTCCTGCAGCCTCGGGTATCACCTTGGAGTTGCTGACAACAGAAAGGAGTAAGGGGAAGGAAGAAGATATACCCCTTTTCTCTTAAGATTTCTTCTGTGTCATTGGCCAGCACTGAGACATATGGCCACCTGTTGGAAGGAAGTCTGGTAAAAGCAGCCTTTTAAGTAGGCGGCAGCAGAGTAGAGTGGAAGGCTGCTAGTAGCCTTTGCCACCGCCTTCTTGTCTGGCTTCATTTATTGAAACTTCCGCCTTCCTTTTGACTCTCTTCTTTAACCTAAAGAAAAATAAAACTATAGTACCTAGCCACACGTTATGCTCCCACAGTAAAGTAATTGTGATTTCCTGAAGATACTGTACTCTTTTTTGCATCGCTATTTCTTTTCTTCTGTTCTTTCTTGCACTATAATAGTAGCCCATGAACTTACCTGCCTGGAAAACGTTTACCCTTTCTTTTTTTTTTTTTTTTTTGAGACAGAGTCTCGCTCTTGTTACCCAGGCTGGAGTGCAATGACATGATCTCGGCTCACCACAACCTCCGCCTCCCAAGTTCAGGTGATTCTCCTGCCTCAGCCTTCTGAGTAGCTGGGATTACAGGCATGCGCCACCACTCCTGGCTAATTTTGTATTTTTAGTAGAGACAGGGTTTCTCCATGTTGGTCAGACTGGTCTCAAACTCCCGACCTCAGGTGATCCGCCCACCTCGGCCTCCCAAAGTGCTGGGATTATAGGCGTGAGCCACCGCACCCGACCCTGTTTACCCTTTCTTTAGGTCTCATCTCAAGCATCACACTTTATGAGGCTCTCACTGAATTCCTATATTAGACTGTTTAAGGACAAACCTTCTGGTTCTAGAGGTGGCATTAGAAGCTCTTTTTCCTTTGAAAACAAGTTGGACTCACAGATTATAGGAGAAAAAAAGCAATCTCTGTTGCCTCCCCTTGTCTTCCTGAGGACCCTGTGGGGAGAAAGGGATAGCCCAGTAGAGGTTACAGTTGCTCACCTCCCCAGATGGAGTTCACATGAAAGAAATCTGAGTATAGATGTAAGACAGCCCCCCAGGACCGAAGGAAACCGAAACTGAGTCTTTTTGTGTCCACTTTGGTGAAGGAACAGCATTTAAGTTAAAAGGGCCTAACAACAGTTTTCTGTTACTTTAAATGCTCTGAGGCCAGTCAGGTATAGTTTTTACTCTAGTGGAAAAGGATCGGGTGGTGATGAATCTGGCTGCCTAATTATCAAAGTTAACCAAGCTGGTTATATCAGGAGTGACCAGGCACTGAACAGCAGGGGCTGCCCAAGCAAAGTAACCCATGGATTCTTTGAAATATATTTGAGAGTCATTTTATATTTCAGATGCAGCATGAGCACCTAAATTCAAATTGTGGGCTTGTAGTTAAATTGCACCAGCCAGTTTTGCACCTAAGAATTCAAGCCTTTAACTACTTTAGGAGAAAAAGTTTGGTATCCAAAGTCTCATTAATGGGCATTAGCTTAGGGGTCCTGAGCCCCCAAGAGGAAGGGATTTACCAAAGCTCCCTTACTTAGACTTCTTTCAGACAGATCTACATGTTTCTTTTTCTGTGCTTTTATTGTACTTACCCCATAGTCCAGTTATAACCCTTGATACCTGTTACAATGCTAACATTGTAAATATTTTTAAATGAATTTATTTTATAGTAGTTACTTTTATCCCGAAAGTCACGTAGTGTCATACACATGTACTGTCTTTGAGTATCTGTATGTGCTTAAAATAAAATATTATCTACAATAATGCCTCTTAACCTTGAACATGCATACGCATCTCTTGGGATTCTTGTTAAAATGTAGACTCTGACTCAGTAGGTCCAGAACCTAAGATTCTGCATTTCCGTCAGACTCCAGGTGTTACCAGTGTTGCTGGCCCTTGGTGCCCACTTTGGGATGTCAGGGGTCTAGAACAGTATTGTCCAGTAGAAATATAATGTGATCTACATATATAATGTAAAATTTTTTTATAGCCACAGCAAACAAACTGGTGAAATAAGTTTTCATAGTATATCAAAATATTATTTCAGCATATAATCAATATTAAAATGTATTGCTGAGATATTTTACATTCTTTTTTTCATGGTAAGTCTTGGAAGCCTGGTGTTTATTTTACATTTACAGCACTTGGCAGTTAATAACATTAATACCTCCAAATGGCTAGTGGTTACCATTTGGATAGTGTGGGTCTAAAATGCCTGATTTGTATACCTAAGATACTTTGAATGTGTGACTGATAAGGTTAGCTCATTAATCCAGTGCTCAGCTCTTTTCTTTAGCTACACTTTGTCTGTGGAACTTCTAACATATTTCTTTTATAAAAAGAGGTAGAGTATACATGAGTGTATTAAAATATCACTTTAGATGGCATACTTAATACCATCTAAAATATACATTATTTTTTCTGTGGTTGTGATAATTTATCATCATAGAGTTATCCTAATACCTGTTTATTCATGATGTAATTTTAGCCTCCTTTTGGCACTTCATTATTGCCAGTTTTTCTGAAAGCATTTTACTTTTTTGTCAGCTCCTAAATTGATCTTTGGAAAATATAATCAGATGATGTTACTGTTCCTTTTAAAACCTTTCAGTGGCTTCGCAGTGCAAACTGAAACTTTTCACCATGGCCTACAAGACCTTACATGATATGATCCCTGCCACACATCTCCTTCCTCATCTGATGCTATTCTTCCTTTTGTCCACTGATCTCTAGCTGCTAGTTTTCTTGCTCTTTTTCCCAACAGCACATTGTTCCTTGTATAGCCATTCTCTCTATCTGGGATTCCTTTTCTTCAGGATTTTGCTTATAGTTTGTGTATTCATTTCTGTCTTTACTTAAATCACCCCAGAGAGGCCTTCCTAGACCACTCAATCTCAAGTAGCCTCCCATCCTTATTATGTCAGCTTATTTTTGTCTCTGCAGTATGTATGACTGTTTGAAGTTTTCTTTTTTCTTTTTTCTTTTTTTTTTTTTGTTAAAGACGTGGTTTCGCTATGTTGCCCAGGCTGGTCGCAAACTCCTGGGCTCAAGCAATCCTTCTGTCTCAGCTTCCCAAAGTGCTGGGATTACAGGTGTGAGACACCACACCTGGTTGAAATTTCTTTTTCAAAATTTGTTTGCTTATCCATCTATTTTACCCACTAGAACATACAATTATTTTGAAAAAATGAAATGTAAATATAACAGTTGTTTATCCCATAGATTTGGAACATGCATTGAAATGTCTTCAGCGTGAAGATCCAAGTTTGAAAGTGAGGCTAGATCCTGACTCTGGACAAGTAGGTATATTATTGCTTCACTCCAGAAGCCTTTCTATAAGAGAGTGTGTGTGTGTGTGTGTGTGTGTGTCTATGTCTGTCTGTCTAAAGCACTGATTAAGTCTGTGCCCCGAAAGAAAAGCCTTTTAAAAATTCTCTCATAATACTAATTTCTGCTTTTATGTTGACTATCAAGCTAAATAAGCACATTTTCCTTAATCTCTATGTAGTTAATTACACTTCACATATATAAACTATTCTCCAACATTTTTTACCCCTCCTGAAGACAGCTTTTTGTGAAATTTTGAAATAAGGTTTAATCAAGACAAAGCCTTGAGCCTTTTATGCTAAGGTTTATAAAAGAAGCATATTAGGAGGAGGATTGGAAGGTGCTTTTGAAGACAGTAAAACACCTAAATTGGGAGAGAAGTGATAGACTACAGTGTAACAATGTGAGAGGAAGTAGAGTGTTAAAGTAGGTGCAGAACTGCGCTGTATAATATAGCACAGTAGAACAGATGTTTTGATTCATCAAGAAAAGATTAAATTACATTCTGCATCCTCTTTTTAGGAGGATAGGGTGATGTTTATATAAGATTTTAGAAGGAGTTTCTTAAAAAGTTTATAAATTTGTCTTTAAAAAGGATAAACTGACATAGTTAACCTGGAAAGCATGGAGTACTTTATTTTCCCAAAATGCCAGCCAAATGAGGTAGTAATTTAGTTTAATTGATACTGAAGAGTATGATAATCGTAATTAAAACAGAAATGTTTTATTTTAAAAAATCGATTATTTAAATAATCGAAATGTAATCCCAGCACTTTGGGAGCATCGCTTGAGCCCAGGAGTTCAAGACCAGCCTGGGCAACATAAGGAAACCCTGTCTCTACAAAATAAAATAAAATAAAATTAGCCAGGTGTGATGGCATGCACCTGTGGTCCCAGCGACTCAGGATGCTGAGGTGGGAAGGTTGCTTAAGCCTGGGAGGTCAGGGAGGTCAAGGCCACAGTGAGCTCTGATCATACCACTGTACTCTAGTCTGGGTGACAGAGCGAGACCCTGTCTTGAAAAAAGTAAGTAAAAATAAATGAAATAAAAATTGGCACTACATTTAAAATAACAGCAAATAATACACAAATCTACCAAGTAAATAATTAAGTCCGTTTTTCAGTTCCTCCATCTCATTCTGCAGGGTAGCCACTGAAAACTTGGTGAATAGCCTTTCACAGTTTTATTTATTTTTTTGAGACAGAGTCTCGCTTTGTTGCCCAGGCTGGAATGTAGTGGCGCGATCTTGGCTCACTGCAAGCTCTGCCTCCCAGGTTCAAACAATTCTGCCTCAGCCTCCCGAGTAGCTGGGATTACAGACATGCGCCACCATGCCCAGCTAATTTTGTATTTTTAGTACAGACAGGGTTTCTCCATGTTGGTCAGGCTTGTCTCGAACTCCCAACCTCAGGTGATCTGCCCGCCTTGGCCTCCCAAAGTGCTGGGATTACAGGCATGAGCCACAGCGCCTGTGCCTTTCACACTTTTTACTCAAACATGTGTTCTTCTGCTGTGTTGTGTTATGCAGCATAATATGTTTTTGTAAGTATATATGTACAGATATCTATAAGCAAGTCATTTTATTTGTATTATTTTACAACTATTTTCCCCAAATAGTTCACTTTGTAACTTGAAGTATAGCAGTCCTATACCAAGTGATTTTTTAAAATTTGTGATTACAGTTTTATTACAGCAAAAGTATTTAAATTAGGATCAGCCAAAGAGACACATAGAGCAAAGTCTGGGAGGGTTTTAAACCTTTGCAATGCTTCCTTTATCCTCGGGGACATGTTACCCTCCTGGCAGAGTATTGCCAACCAGGGAAGCTCACCCAAGCCTTTGGTGGCCAGAATTATTATTGGGGCTTGATCACATACTGTCCATGTCGTTGACCTTTAGTCTCCAGTCCCTTCCACAGATCCAAGCTAATACACTAATACCTTTAGTCCTCATTGGTTCAAGAAAGATAAAAGTCAGTTTCTCCCTCATATGAAGGTTCAAGCTAGTCCAAAGGTTTTGACTGCTTACAAAGCTGTAAAGTGCCGTGGATGGTTGGGAAATGCCCATGATGTTGGGAAAGGTTTTGGAGAAAGGTTATTCCGCCCATTTACAAGGTATAGCCCTCATTCTCGTGTCATGACAGTTGCCTACATTTTCGTTAAGAAAAGGGCTTTACTCCCCTCTTGCAGGCACCACCCAGAAGCTGTCCACATCAATTATATTCATCTTCCACTGGCCAGAAATTTGGCTTTGTGGTTGGGAAATGTTGGTATCTAGCTAAGTGTTGGCATCATTAGTCTTAGCCAGATGCCACTTGCCCAGCAGATAATTTAACTATCAAAGAAGGAGGAGAGAATGGCTAAGTAATTCACTTTTTATTGGTTCATTATTCCAGTCAGAAAAGTCAAAAGCAATGTTTTGATGTAAGAGCCCCTGGGCAAAAAGAATTACAAAGGAAACTAATTAATGAAAATAAATATATATTAACATCATATTTTTATATAGTGTTCTGCAATAAATATAATTTACCCTTAATCTTTTATTTCCTTCCTCTGGTAACCAGACTATTCTGTGTGGTATGGGGGAGTTACATATAGAGATTATTCATGATCGAATCAAGAGGGAATATGGACTGGAGACCTATCTTGGGCCACTCCAGGTGGCATATCGAGAGACCATCCTAAACTCAGTTTGTGCCACAGGTAAAAAGTAAAACATTTAGGATTTGCTTTTTCTCTCTGTCTTTCTCTATTTAGTTGCTTAAAGCAGTGTTCACAGTCACTCATGTCTTCTATCAGAGGAGATGGTTTTTATGTATGTGGGGTTTTTTTTTGTTTTTTAAGATTTTGTTTTGAATACAGAAAACCCTATTTCATTATCACCCATAACATCTCCTGGATGACCACTCATCAACCAAATGTGCTTTTCAGTGGTCATGGAATAGAGTAAGCCATTGAAGTCGATGGCTTGTCCCAGTCCTCACTATCAGAACTAGTCTAAGAATTTGCAGTCAATGTGTTATTTTTACTCTATAAAGTAAAAGTAGAAAGTCAGTTTCAGTACTTAATAAATAGGATTATTCTATGCTGATAGTAATCTTGAGAAAGTATAGTTTTTATACTTCAGTTCCCAAATGTAAAATTCATAATTTTCTACATATGATTTTAATTTGGTTCCCTTAAGCCAAAAAACATGACAACAATTATTGCTACTCACCCCAAGAAGAAAATGTGGACAGG
>NW_016809835.1:4945033-4996776 GCF_001698545.2 Rhinopithecus bieti | reverse complement strand
AAAAAAAAAAAAAAAAAAAAAACGTTTAGGATAACCAGGTACTTTCAAGCTGCTCATTAGTTTGTGAAAAGTCCTGATGGTTACATTTCACTGAAACTTGAAAAATTAAGCAGAATACAGGAGCAAATAGCATGAGGAGTGCTCTTTCTGGACTGTTTATCTGGAAAAACTAAAAATGCTAGAGAACTCTAAGTAACAACTTTTAATATCTGAGCTGACTAGAATGTAATAGAATTTTCCAGAGGTCAAAAAGGAAGCAGGAGTAGTAATCTGGGAAAAGTCAGCAATATAGGCTATAGTTATTCTAGAAGAATCTGTAATCATCTCTAACTAGTGCTTGAGAGCCATATCCTCATGGAAAGAATTAACTAGGGAAAGTCCTTTCTGCAAAAGCAGAGGGCAAGGAAACTTGCTTGTCTGGCTCTATGGTAAGGGGACAAGGTTTCTGAGAATTTGTAATCATAGGCTTCTGATACAGGTCTTTAGCCTAAGTTCATAGAACCAGTGTGCCCTGAAAAACTCCAGACCAAGGAGAACTTAGTTCTTTAGTGTAAAGTGCTCATGGCTTGGTAGTATCCCAAGGAACCTGGAGAAAAGGGCTTCTCCAAAGACATCAATCAACCCAGGCCTCAAAGAAATGCCACACATGGCCAGGCGTGGTGTCTCACGCCTATAATCCCAGCACTTTGGGAAGCTGAGGCGGGCAGATCACGAGGTCAGGAGTTCAAGACCAGCGTGGCCAACATGGTGACCCCGTTTCTACTAAAAAAACAAAAACTAGCTGGGCATAGTGGCAAGTGCCTATAATCCCAGCTACTCAGGAGGCTGAGGCAGGAGAATTGCTTGAATCCCAGAGGTGAAGTTGCAGTGAGCCGAGATCGCGCCATTGCACTCCAGCCCAGGCAACAGAGCGAGACTCCATCTCAAAAAAAAAAAAAGAAGTCCCACACATAAAAGAATATTACTCACAATAAAATTCTCTTTAAATCACAAAACCATGAGAAAAAGCACAATGAGCAAAAAGGCAATAGAAACAATAGATAGTCACACCAGCAAAGGCTTCAGTTACTGGAGTTATGAGATGTAGAATATACAAATACTATCTTTGAAGAAATAAAAGAGGGGATGGAAAGTACAGTTGACCCTTGAACAACATGGGTTTGAAGTATGTGTGCAGGTCCAGTTATACATGGATTATTGTCCTGCCTCTGCCATCCCTGAGACAGCAAGCCAAACCCCTCTTTTTCTTACTCCTCAGGCTACTTAATGCAAAGATGACAAGGATAAAGACCTTTATGATGTTCTACTTTTACTTAGTAAATATATTTTCTCTTAGATTTTCTTGGTACATTTTCTTTTTTTCTAGTTTATTGTAAAAATACAATATAAAATACATATAACGTGTTAATTGACTATTTATTGGTTAAGACTGACTTCCTGTTAACAGTATTCTATAGTAGTTAAGTTTCAGGGGATTCAAAATTTACACATGGATTTTTGACTGCATAGGGGTTTGGCACCCCTAGCCACCACATTGTTCAAGGGCCACTTGTGTTAGTAATGAACAAGAAACTATCAAAACTAGGTGCAACGGGCACGATCTCTCACATATGTGGAATTTCTAAAAGTCGAACTTGCAGAACAGTAGAATGATGGCTACCAGAGGCTGAGGGTTGGAAAGCTGGGGAAAGGAGAGATGTTGATGAAGTGGGGTACGGAGTTTCAATTGGACAGGAGAAATAGGTTCTCATGATCTATTACACAGCATAGTGACTGTAGTTAATAATGTATATTTTAAATCTTCTTAGTACAAAGAAATAAGTTTTTTGACATGATAGATGTGTAAATTTGCCTGCTTTTTATCATTCCATGATGTATGCATGTATTGAAAGATTACAAACCCCATAAATATATACAATTATTTGTTAATTAAAAATGAAATAAAACATTAAAAGGATAATGGAATATCATGCTATGTGTAAGAGAGGAAATGGTCAAAAAATGATGGTGAGGGGGGTATATAAGGACACAGGAACCAGCTTGAAGAGACTCTGCTGGCCAAATCTGGATTAATTTGAATACCAAGATAAGTATAGACCATTGTGAAAAAATAATTTCTAAGTTCATACTTAGAATAATACATAGATAAATAGGGAAGAAGAGGGAGGGTTATTCCTTATAGTGGAATGCCAAGTGCTGACTGTTAGATGTTGGGGAGTAGGCTGGAATCGGAAAACAGTCCAGACGACTCTCACAAACGTGGAACAAAAAAATTGCCATATACATATAGCATAACAAATTCAAAATGAAGCAGAAGTAAACTATTGCTTAGGGATACATGTATATGTGATATAACACTAAAGAAAATAATGAGGATAATATATGATAGTGGTTGCTTCAGAAGGCATCTAGATATTGGTAATACTCTGTTTCTTTAGTAGTTTTAGGTTTCATGAATGCTCATTTTTAGCTTGTACATATATAAACATGTATATTTATATATAAACATATATATTGAGACAATGTCTTGTTCTGTTGAGCAGGCTGGCATACAATGGCAAGATCTTAGCTCACTGTAGCCTTGAACTCCTGGGCTCCAGCAATCCTCCCGCCTCAGCCTCCCAAGTAGCTAGGGCTACAGGTGTGCAGTACCACACCCAGCTAATTTTTATTTTTTTACGGAGACAGAGTCTTGCTACATTTGCCCAGTCTAGTCTCAAATTCCTGGCCTCAAGTAATCCTCCCACTTTGGCTTCCCAAAGTGCTGGGTGGGATTACAGGTGTGAGCCACCACACCTAAGCCTGTATAATTTTAAATAGAAAATGTTTCACAGTATAAACATGAGCTTGAAGAGGAATTATGAAGAATTATAGACTATAATTAATTCTTAGTTTTGATTTGGGCCATGAGTCAGTGCATTACATGGCCCCTCACATAAATACGGCATACTTCTGTTTTAGTAAAATATTGGAGATTGTTGGTTGTTGGCAAATAAGAGATACTGTTTTCAGTCTTACCAAAAACATTTTACTAGTTTTTTGGGAAAGAAATAGTAAACAGTAAGTGCATAAAGTATTGCTGGAAAAATACGCAATGTAAAACTTTTGTGGGTTGTCAGGATTTAGAGTTAATTTTCATTAGCTTACCTTTTGTACTTTTAAAGGTTTTATCATTTAATTTTTATTTACAAGTTTGTAACTAAAAGGATTTCAATCACCTACAAGACGTTTTGAAAAGTTTAAAAGTATAATCTTCGTAACATGTGCCTCAGCATACCTTAATGTTAAAACAAGAGGTGATACAGAGCAGGTTTTTAATATTGATCAACATAGAAGCGGATGCTTTGTTGGTAGAGCTCTTTACTCTGATTTTTACACTGTATTTAGTGCCATTGTTAATATTCTCTCCCACTTTTATCTTGTATGAGACCCTGAGCTTGTTGATGATAATTTTGCTGTTTATAGCACCTTGATACCTTTCCAGAATTAATTCTGAGGTACCATATTCAATTTGTTTATAGATACCTTAGATAGAACTTTAGGAGATAAAAGGCATCTGGTGACCGTAGAAGTGGAAGCAAGGCCAATTGAAACATCGTCTGTTACGCCAGTGATTGAGTATGCTGAAAGTATCAGTGAAGGCCTCTTGAAGGTCTCCCAAGAGGCCATTGAAAGTGGAATTCACAGCGCATGCCTCCAAGGTAAGGCACTCAGATGAGAGTAAGCATTAGTATCACACTCAACCATTTAATCATCCTTATATTATAGATTATTTCAGTCTTTTTCCTAACTTTGTTAGTGTTTTCTCCCTATTCCTTTGCACTTCTCATTACTTCTCACTACACATCAAGCATAGTATGATACAATTTTTTTCCCTTGTCTAGGACCATTGCTTGGATCCCCAGTTCAAGATGTAGCAATTACTTTACATTCCCTGACAATTCATCCTGGTACCTCCACAACTATGATTTCTGCCTGTGTCTCAAGATGTGTGCAAAAGGTATAGAACTATCCTAATCTTTATGGCTTTCAGGTGACAGTTTTCTGAGTATAGTACCACTGATCTTGCAGACAGCTGTGTTTACAGAGCCTTATCTTGTGTCTTTGCCTCCTCAGCCTTGTGGTCAACAAGAGTTCTTATCATGGAGAATCTTTTGATTTCTTAATCACCAGGCTTTTATTTCAAAGAGGATCTTATACTCTGATAAAGAGACAAGCTTCCTTAAGTGGCATTTCTGCTTTCCCATCCCTGACAGAGGCAAGAATGGTAGGTTTGACTGGAAGACAGATCTGAGGCTAGCTTGGCCCAAGATGGACTGTAATCTAAAGAACATTAAAGATCCAATATGGTTCCAATTTTGGAGATTGTTATTCAAATAAGATTGCTTTAGTGCTTGCTTCAGCAGCACATATACTAAAATTGGAATGATACAGAGAAGATTAGCATGGCCCTGCACAAGGATGACATGCAAAGTCATGCAGAGTTCCATATTATTTCTCTACTTATATTAAATTATAAGATTGCTTTAATCAAGGACCATTGAAACCAGTTAAGTCCCACTGAATAACAGATTCAGGCTTAAGCACCTTCTCTTCTCAAAGCATCAAGCAATGTGGTCTTCTTGGTATGGTTATCTGGGGAGTTTGTCCTTAAGTGTCATGGACTCTCCACTTCCTGCCTCATTAACCTACCAGAACTGGATTAACTCCCAGGAGTGTGGTATGCTGAATGCTGATTCCATGCATTCCTCTCAGCATTGAACTACCCTAATTTTTTAAGTGATTGATTTTGCATTATTTATACTTGCTTTTATAGCCATTTTCTAATACTTGGACTGTGTTTGAGACCCAATTTTCTATAATTGTACTTGAATCTATAATTACAAAGTTAATTTAAGTATCCCAAGCCCCTGACCTAAGAAAGCCAAACTTAATATCTCTTTCACATGAGTTTAAATTTGTACTTCTTAAATAGCTTTTGATTAAAACAAAGCTTTGAAAAAATAGTTTTAAATATTGTTCACTTAATAGTTAGAAATGGTTTACGCTCAAGTAGTTATGACTATATTATTGAGAAATTCACCCTCAAGTAATTGTTTTTTTTTTTTTTTTTTTTTTTTTTAAAAGAGACAAGGCCTCACTATCTTGCCCATGCTGGTCTTGAACTCCTGGGCTCAAGCAATCTGCCCACCTCAGCCTCCGAAACCCAAAGTGGTAGGATTATAGGTTGTGAGCCACCATCATTGCCTGTCCCCAAGTAATTTTAAAGTTTATGGGAATCTGAAAATAATGTTTCTAAATTGACCCCAAGCCCCAATATATTGGCCTGTCCTTGAAAGTGTAACATGTCTTCTAAAATAAAGTCTGTATTTCTGTGTTCATTCACCTTTTTAATAAGATTATGCCAGAGAACAAGAATTAACTTTATGGGGGCTTACATTTAGTCTTTAGTTTTAATTCATTACTTCAAACAAAATACTCCTAATGGAAGTACTGCTACCCTTGTTAAGCTTCTTGTAATGGGGAGTCTCCTTCTATCTGCTTGTAGGTGCTTCATGTATTTATTGAGTCATCTGTGTTGTGCTTAAGTTCACCAGGCACTGAGAAGGACACAAATAGGATTAGATTTTATTCTACCTAAAGGAGCTTGTGATTTCGTAAGGGAATTAAATATAACTAAAGTATTAGGTAAAATGGGCAAATGCCATGAAAGTAGGAAGCAGGGAATTGGGGAAGATTCTTGGAAAGATTTATATTTGAGCTGAGATGATTTTGGAGGACTTGGGCACGGTGGGGGACCTTCCAGACAGAGATAAGAGTCCTTTTAACTGTATTATCAGATGAAGGCAGGGGAGTCGTGTGTTGAAAAAGTAAAATAGTGTCAGACTGTAGAGAAACCTTTAAAAACTACATTAAAGAGTTTGAACTTTGTTCTGAGAATGGTGGAGCATAATTTAAAGGTTTTGAAGGGAGAAGTATCAAAGTACAGAAGGAATTTGAATAGGGAAGAGATAGTTGAGGACAGGAAATGGACGAAGTTTGACCTAGGATACCAGCAATAGGAACAGCGGAAAAAAAAATCTTACAGCTTACTTGGGGAAAAGGAAGTCAAAGGTGAACTGAAGACTACTGATGTCATCATAAGAAAAAGGGATGTGTGTAGAAGTGTTTGGAAAAGAAAATGATGAGCTCAGTGTGGGACATGTTGGAGAGCTGTAGATATTCAGACACTATCCCAAAGCAGGCCAATGGTGTACAAGACAGGAGTACTCAAACTATGGGCTGCATAGGATTTAAAGTTTTTGAGGAAGCCATGTTGAAGGTGTTTTTGAAGCTCTCCAGATAGGTAATATTGCCAGGGAAAAATTATGAAAAGAGGACTAAGAACAGTTCTGTGAGCATGGTATGCCCTAGATACACAGAATTCAATCCTTTTCTTTATTGTAGCAGTTTTTTCTCTTAATTTTTATATCTTTTTCAATTCCATTATTTTATTCTGAAAGGCATTTTCAGTTTCCACAGTCTTTATATGCGTATTCTTCTTGGCCTTTGAAATCTAAGATTCTAAATAAGAAAAGATTTCACATAATGTTTCTATTACCTTATTGCATTACATTTTTCCAAGCTCTCCCCTTTATTGCTATCTATGGCATGTGGCATGGCATGGATTGTAATTATAGACATCAGGAACAGCAACATGAGTTTTAAATATGAACAAATGCATCTTTGAAAGGGGAGGACTTCTGTGACTCTGACCACATGTTCACAGTCATTTTTTTATAATCAGAGTTTGCTAAACACCCCTCCTTGCATACCATACAAAAGATCTATAAATTATCATGCTTATTATACCAGCAAATATTGTAGTTGTTGACGTCTTATAAAATGTTACCTTTAAAGGGAGAGTTAAAGCAAGCTTATGTCTTTTTGTATGAGCTCTAGGCTTAAGAGTATGGGCAGTATTTATTTATGAAAGATAAGTTAACATTCTTTAATTTCTTTAGGCTCTGAAGAAAGCTGATAAGCAAGTTTTGGAGCCTCTGATGAGTCTTGAGGTTACAGTAGCTAGAGATTATCTCAGCCCTGTCCTGGCAGATCTGGCACAAAGAAGAGGAAACATTCAGGAAATTCAGACTCGCCAGGACAACAAAGTTGTTATTGGATTTGTTCCCTTAGCAGATATTATGGTAAGTACTTTGTAACGGAAAAGTACATATTCTTCTTAATTCAGGGGATATAATATGCCAGTGAATAGACAATCAGTAACCTAAAAGAAACATTAAGGCTTTGATTTAGGGAATAAATGTTAAGTTTCAACCAGCAGGAATGGTTAGGACTTTGAATTTAAATTGTTGGGAAATCCAGGGATTCTACCATTACAAGGGGGTATTTGTAGTCCTACAAAGCTTGAGATGTGCTGTACCAAAATGTGGTGCCAGTCTATATGATCATTTTTTCCCTGCCAAGCATTTATCTTACTTCTACCATTGTCAGTTTTAAGGCAAGTTATCATTCTTCTCCCCTATCAGCCTTTTCTGCTCCAGGACAGGCACCTGGGTTGCCAGCAGAGTAGTAGGAAGGGCACAGCCATCTAACAAATACGTCTGTAGCATACTTGCACTACTCTGCTTTCTGTCCTCGATATTTTTATATCTAACTTACCCTGAAAAAAGTTAAATGATCTGTTTGAAGGAAGTGATATAGCTAAGTCACATGAGTGGCAACATCACTTTCCCCTAATAGTCAAAAGATAATCAGCAGGAAGAGAAACTTGAGGCTTAAATTTGATAATATAAGTGACCTAAATTATTTTGCTTAGGGTTATTCAACTGTGCTTCGAACGCTAACATCAGGCTCAGCTACTTTTGCCTTAGAACTATCTACTTATCAAGCCATGAATTCTCAAGATCAAAATACACTGCTCAACCGGAGAAGTGGTTTGACCTAAATGTTTTAGTTTTTGGAGAGAAATTCAGGAGCACCTAGCTACTTCATTTTCAGTAAGAACAATTTTTATTGCACAAATAAAGTACTGTTTCAGTACATTTAGAAAACTAGATAAAAGATATAACTTAAGCTTTGATAGTGGCGCTGGAGCCACCCGTTTTAATTTAATGAGAAATATGCTTTGATGTTTAAAGCCACTGTACCTGAATCATGCTGTTCATCTATGAAATTACTATTAGTAGCAAACACTCAACTCTTTGGAAGAGTGCTATCACGAAGGTGTCTTTAAGCTTATCTCAAGAAAGATGCCAGGCCTCCATATGTAATAAGAAATAAGAGGGTCAAAGGTTCAATCAATAAAAATATTTTATTCAAAAAAGTCTAATATCTTATTTTACGTGATTTCAAAATAAAGTTGACTGTAGTACAGATTGCTGTGCCTTGTTCCCCTCCATTTTTACACGTTCTCATGGTTACAATATCCAGCATAAAGAGGTTGTGCAGCTATTCCACGTCTGTAGATAGATAACATGAATAAAGATATTTTAGGTATCATTTATGTCATCTTAGAAATTTACATTAGAATCACTAAATCACAGCATTACTGAAAATAAGGGAAGAAAATTAAAGCAACTCAAGATGGAGTTCGAAGTTACACCAAAATTTTTTGTATCTATAAAACAGTCGTAAGTCTGAATATATCTTCTTTACAGGTATTATTACCTACAAAAAAATAATTCCTGGTTTCTTCTCATTATTTCTTAGGTAACACACATTTCTATTTATAGCAAAAGAAACTAGCTAACACTGAATAGGAAGGCTACAAATCACACTGGACTTAATAGTATCCTAGCTTGAGAAACAAATATTTCTTACTCGACCATCCTGCAACGGTGCCTTGTCAGTCTGTCATAGGCGCCATCCATATCTCTGACATCTTTGGAGCTCCAGAGTCTCTCACCAACAGCACTTGCCCGAGGCCTAAAATTTAAACCACACGTCCCCCCAAGCAGTTTATGTTTAGTACTTTTGTGTTTAGATGGAGAAGGAAAGCTAAGGCACCTTAATTCTTAAATGTTATGTAAATCCCATACCATAATCTTGGAGTGAGGTTAGTTGCATCCACATATTCTCCCCATAGACAAGCTTCTCCACCAATGAAAAGTTGTTTCTGTTCCTGAGTACCTAAATTAAAATCATTGAATTGATATAAGTTCAGAAGCTCAAAGCTTGTGCACAGAGGCAATATTAATTTCTTCATCAAGATTTGTTTCCTCTGTCTTTATCCTAGGGCAACATTTCTCTACTGTGGTCAGCAGGACCTTGGGAGATGTTAATGGTTGTGGCACAAAAAAGGTGGCCCCTCTTCCCCCCTCCCAAAAAATAATGGTTGCAAACTTTATTCCCAGCCCTGACCCATGGTTCACAGTGTGTGTTAGCCCCATAGATTAACGTAGTGGGCCAGTATTAAACAGTTTTATTTTGGTTGTATGCAAACTTATCTGGACACCAGAAACCATTTTTCAAATCCCTGGTTGTCTATTTAGTAGTGTGCCAGGGAACATAAGTTGGAATACTAGTTTTTTAGTGGACTGTGACCATTCCTGCCTTTAATTTCTACCTCTTGGCATTTAAAACAAAAATTGATTACTTAATTTTTTTTTTTTTTTTTTTTTGAGATGGAGTCTCACTTGGTCACCCAGGCTGCAGTGTGGTGGCACAATCTTGGCTCACTGCAACCTCCTGGGTTCAAGAAATTCTCCGCCTAAGCCTCCCGAGTAACAGGGATTACAGGTACCCACCCCCATGCCCAGCTAATTTTTGTATTTTTAGTAGAGATGGAGTTTCACCATCTTGGCCAGGCTGGTCTTGAACTCCTGGCCTCATGATCCACCTGCCTCAGCCTCCCAAAGTGCTGGGATTACAGGCATAAGCCACTGCACCCAGCCACTTAATGCTTTTTAAAAATCAGTAATTATCACTTTTTGATCCTCATAAAATTCATTGTATATAAAATTACCAATTAATAAGACCTATGGTTCTGAAACTTTTTTAAATACCAAAATCCCTTTTCAAGGATTTTGTACTAAAGGCTGATGTACAAAATTGGACAAAGTAGAATGTTCTTTATGAAGGGGATCTGACAGCCTGAAGCGCCACCCTTCAGATGTCCCCTCCTGTCCCATCCACCAAGGATTCTACTCCTCAGAATCCTAAGACAACACAGCCTGAAATCCACTGAACTAAAACTGTAGCTTTGGTTAGGTGTCTTACATTGGAGAAGCAGTTCAGAAGAGGGCATATAAGGTTAATGCAATCAAATAGCTTTAGAATGTAGAGAGTGAGGCGTCATCACTGAAAATGGAGATAAAATCTAGGGGGATCTATAATACTTTCGAAGTTCTTGAATTTAGGCAACTATATGGTTTTTTGAGAGTTTGATACTGAGCTTAAAAAAAGTACATAAAATCAAGGATCAAACATAAAAGATAGGTAGGTGGTAGGTGATATCTAGGTAAGGATTTCTGGGGTGGGAGGTTAGGGAAGAAAACTCATAAAACAAAGGTAACAATGGTTGCTTCACTTACCATCAGCTTCACAGTAACCCACAACACGCGGACCAACTGCTTCACTTACCAGCAAAATCAAGAGGTTCCACTTTATAGTATTTCCTCCAATCTTGTCCATAACTAATCAAATCTAAGTACCAAGGAGCAGAAAGGATTACAGGCAAGCCAGATGCTGTGACTTTGCTGAGTTCCTCAGGATACGCGTTGTCTTTCCATACTTCAACTATTGTGCCCGGCACAAGCTATTAACGTTACAAATTGCAATACATATTATTAAGCGTAGAACATAGTAGATGAAATTGAAAGTTTAAGGCATTATTACTAGCAACATAATTTTCTAAGATCCTTAAAAATCTGCACTTCCTTTTTCCCCTTCAGAGTTAGTGCCATGTGATACTCATTTTAGAGACTTAAAATGAAGTTTCATCCACCTTAAGTTTGGATATTTAACTTTTGCTTATATATGGATACCACTTAGGTTCAGTTAACTAAGGCTGAGACTTGCATTTTAGTCTCATTTCTACCAAACTTACCTTGGAACTATGAGGTCCAAAGTGGTCACTAACCACACTGGAAAGGTAATACTAGTAGTTAGACTTGCAAATTCCCAGTTGCCCCAAGAAAAATAATTCTCTTACATTGATCAGATGCAGTCTTCACAATGCTCACCTTCACTTTATCATCAAAAACCTCCTGCCAGACAATGGATCCCTTGTTTATGGTTGCAATAATATCCAAAACCCTAGTATTACAAAAAAATTATAGTTATTTTAGATCACAAGCTTAACAATCTATTTAAAACATGTACATTTTCTATCAAGGATTTCTTGCATTTTGAGAGGTGCCTTTCAGTATAGTACAGCTTTATAGCAGAAGCAGCTAAAGTTGGGAAGTGTCACAAGTACTTCCTCCTTTTTAGCACATGATATAGAACCTAACATAGTTTGGGGGTTTAATAATCATTTGCTGAATGAATGAGTTAAACATACCCCTAAGATAGGGAGAAGTGGCCTCAAATTGAGTTGGTAGGCAACTCAGGAAATTGTATAGGCAGCAATCTGTTAAAATTTTATGGCTGTCTTAAAATGATAGGGACCATGATCTAGCCTGTCATATCACATAAATTACATGTAAAAGTTGCTGACAATCAGTCCACAAATATTTACAGATACTTAGACAATGCCAGGTGCTCTGCAGATAAATTAAATGCATTACACAAAAAGCTGAATAGGCAAAGGCTGGAACCTGGGCTTGCCAAATAAATGGTACGGCATAAGGGTTGGCAACTACAGCTTGCAGACTGTTTTTGTATGTCTCATGGGCTAAGAATGGTTTTTATATTTGTAAAGCATTTTTTTTTTTAAGTTTTAAAATTTGAGTTTTTGGTTTATTTTTTTAACTTAAAAGAAAATTGTATGTGGCCCATGAAGCCTAAAATCTTTACTCTCTGGCCCTTTACAGAAAAAGTTTGCCAATCCCTGTAGAGAACAGCATGGTCTAGTAGAACTTCCTGGGATGGAAATGTATATATATGCACTTTTCAGTATGGCAGTCACTAGCCTCAGCTGGCTACTGAACACTTGACATGTGGCTAATGCAACTGAGTAGCTGAATTTTTAACTTTCATTAATTTTAATTAATTTATATATGGACAGACACCTGTGGCTATGGCTACTGTATTGGGTAGCACAGCTATATAGTAAAATAAATGCTCCTGAAATTGACAAAATGGAATGAATTCCAGGTGAAGACTTCACAGGGTAGCCAGGGCTTCAAGCTGAGTTTTACTGATTGATTGATTGATTGAAACAGAGTCTCACTCTGTTGCCCAGGCTGGAGTACAGAGTGCAGTGGTGTGATCTTGGCTCACTGCAACCTCCACCTCCCAGGAGATTCTCTCTCAGCCTCCCAAGTAGCTGGGATTACAGGCACCCACCACCACGCCTGGCTAATTTTTGTATTTTTAGTAGAGATGGGGTTTCACGGTGTTGGCCAGGCTGGTCTCACACTCCTGGCCTCCGGTGATCTGCCTGCCTTGGCCTCCCAAAGTGCTGGGATTACAGGCGTGAGTCACCATGCCCAGCCCAAGCTGAATTTTTAGAACAGATGACTGCCTTCCTATATTTCAACAGCTATTAGAAAATACTTGGAGTTACCATGTTACTGATTTAAAGCAAGCAGTGGGTATTGCTTCTTTTAGTGATTTTTCACATCTACACTTAGGCAAAGGATGTAGAGAAAATGTAAAAATAAAGCACATTGCTAAATAAACTTTTACAAAAGCATTAATAAAACAGAAATAGGCTTTCAAACAACTTACTTTTGAATGTAGAAAGATTCTAGTTTTTTAAAATCTTTGCCAAAGCCTTTTGCTTCATGAAATCTTGAATTTTGGATTTGATTCCCTGCAGCAAAGAGTGATTAAAATTTCATTAGAAGTTTGATATGCTCACTTTATTATTTAAAGCAGTATATATCCTTAATATCAGTTGTGCAGACTTAAAACTATTAAAGTTTGTAGGTAGTAAAAGAAGCCTAAAACTTAATTACAAGTTATCTTAATTATCCATTGCAAACAGTTTTTTCAAGAAGCTGACTTCCTATAAAATGGCTTTCTTTACCTTACCACCTTTCTCCTCCATCTAAAGCTATTTGCAGAGAGAACTTTTATTTGAAAAATCTTTCCTATTTAATCATCGATTGCCCTCTTTCACTAAAGTTGTTCTCATTTCACAGTAGTCTTTTTTTGAATCTCCATTTTCTTCTGCATCTTGTTTTCCCTTAAGCTTTACTTTGCCATACCACCCAAATGCACATTCTACAAAAATCTACCATCTCAGGAGTCATGTTGCCCAGTTTAACCCTTACAAGCAGGCATGTTACTCTTAAGTCTTCCTTATGGTATGGAGCCCTCTACAGCTACTTCAGTGCAACAGGTTTTTTATTCTTTTTTTTTTTTTTTTTGAGATGGAGTCTGATTCTGTCACCCAGTCTGGAGTACAGTGGCATGATCTCAGCTCACTGCAGTATCTTCCTCCCAGGTTCGAGATATTCTGCCTCAGCCTCCTGAGTAACTGGGATTACAGGCACCTGCCACCAAGCCCAGCTACTTTTTGTATTTTTAGTAGAGACTGGGTTTCACAGTGTTGGCCAGGCTGGTCTTGAACTCCTGACCTCATGATCCTCCCACCTCGGCCTCCCAAAGTGCTGGGATTACATGCTTGAGCCACCGCACCCAGCCTCTTTTTTTTTTTTTAAAAGAGGTTTTAAGGAATCATCTTACCAACATTTAAATTCCACTTCATCTCCTCCCAAATGAATGAATTGATCTGGAAACACCTCACTAATTTCTTTGAAAAATGTAGTAAGGAAGCTGTATGTTGTATTCAGAGTAGGGTTTATAGGTCCAAAAGAGTTCAACTTGTTTTGTCTACTGTAACACGGAGTCAGGAGGTCTTTCTGACCTAGAAGAAAATATAATTAAGATTCTTTTAAAAAGAAGTGAACTCATTATAAAGATCTGGTTTTCCACGTGATTTTATTATGTCATTTTATTGAAGCTACAAGATTATATACACAAAAGATGAGCATGTTTACTAAGAGCTAGTAATTTCTTCCAAATAAGAAGGAAATGTTTCCTGAATCCTGTCTCTTTGCCTCTGTTTCCCATTATATCTGAGATTTTATCTATGTCAAATGTTAACTACCAAATCTTCAGTTTGCCTCAACCCTTTTTCTTGAGCTTCAATTCATATTTCAAATTCCTTGCTGGATACAACTGGAAATCCTAACTGTACTTCAAATACAAGATAACAAAACACACCATCTGCAATCCCTAAGCTCCCTTTCTCTAGCTTCTGATTTTCGTATTCTAGCAAGGGTACCATCATCATCCTAGAGTATATACCTCTTCTCTCTCCTGGAGTCCATCAGTTGCCAAGTTCCATGGATAGTTCCAGAATGTCTCTCAGTTCTGTCCATTATTTTCCATTCCCACTATCACCCTCCTGGTCCAGAACTCCAATCTGTCACTTTCCCAAAGGTTTTCCAAAAGTGTGGTTCCTATCACGTTACTCCTCTGCTCAGAAATGTTCACTGGTTTCCAGTGTGTCCTGATGAAGTTCACATTCCTCACCAAAGACCCTCTAATGTACTCTTCCAGATTTACCTCTCACTATTCCCCATGTCTACTCTAATAATATTGAGCAATTAAAAATGTTGGTACTGTACTATGTGCTTTACATTATTTAAGTCTCAAAAATATTACATGATAGCTACTACTAATTCTCATTTTAGAGCTGGAGAAACTAAAGATGAGATATTATAACTTGCCCAATGTCACCTAGTTTATAACGGCAGAAGCAAGATTCAAACCCAAGCTGTCTGGCTCCAAAGCCAAAGTTCTAATCATCGCCCTATAATGCCTCCTACTCTGCTACACTCTACTGCAGCTACATACCTGTCAAGCATATCTTACACTTTTTGCACACCTTTCCTTATGCCATTTCCTCTGCCAGAAACATGAATATATTCTGTGATCACTCAAAAGCATTTTAAGTGTCACCTCATCTGTGAAACCATTTCTTGAATTCACTTATGTTCTACTTTTTGTAATCACTTTTTGTTTTCTTTTATTCCCTTTTTTATACTTCAGGCAGTACCTAATCACAATGACTTGCTCACAGTAGACACATAGTAGTTACTGAATTGTATCTGTCAATAGCGTTACTGATAGACCCATCACAATTAAGAACAAAATGAGCAAACACTAGGTCATAAAATAAATGCAGTACCTCAAACATTTACTTTTGCAACTTATAAAATACAACTCCTGGCCAGGCGCAGTGGCTCACGCCTATAATCCCAACACTTTGGTAGGCCAAGGTGGGCCAATCATGAAGTCAGGAGATCAAGACCATCCTGGCTAAAATGGTCTCTACTAAAAATACAAAAAATTAGCGTGGTGGCAGGTGCCTGTAGTCCCAGCTACTCAGGAGGCTGCGGCAGGAGAATCGCTTGAACCTGGGAGGCAGAGGTTGCAGTGAGCCAAGATCACACCACTGCACTCCAGCCTGAGCAATGTAGCGAGACTCCATCTCAAAAAACAAAACAAAAAAATTAGCTGGGCATGGTGGTGCATGCCTGTAGTCCCAGGTACTCAGGAGGCTGAGACAGGAAAATTGCTTGATCCTGGGAGGTGGAGGTTGCAATAAGCCAAGATTGTACCACTGCACTCCAGCCTGGGTGACAGAGCAAGACTCCATCTCAAAAAATAAAAAATAAGATAAAATAAAATACAACTCCTTACCTTTTCCCCAAGATAGTGTATGCCCAGGGGTATCAAATTCTGGCAGGACTCGAATTCCTCGTAATCTGGCATATTCAATCACCATACGGACATCATTTGGTGTATAAACATGAGACAAAGAATAGCTTCCCTGTAAAAGTCATATTTATTCAAGTTAAAATGTACAATGTAGATTTGATCCTGGAAATTAACAATTGTGCTTGCATTTGATATCTGACAGCAAATTTTTTCATTATGACAATGTATTAGTTTCATGTGGTATTAGAGGACTCATTTAAAAATAATATAGGGCCATAGTTTCAGGAGTAGGAAATTTCAGAAAGATAATTTCTACTAAGTCACACATACTCAAAGGATGATAGCCGTTTTGGGGCTTTTGTCAAATCATTTGTTTACCATATTTTAGCAATAAATTCTCAGTATACTTTGGGCTAATCCCAGATTTACTGGTAGAAATGTCTGTCTCCATCAGTGCCTCCTGTTTCAAGAGTGTCTACTATCATGCTGTTTCAACTTCCATGTAAGCATACAACAAAACAAATGTCTCCAAAGTGAGACTTCTGAAAACACTGCTCTTGTCAATTTTAGAGTAAAAATGTACACCTTATTACAAAGCATAGCTATTGTCCTGCAAAGGACTGTCAGCTTCAATTACTATCAGCTTGAAAAATTCCCATATAGACTCTGTAATAAGTGACTTGGTTTATTAATGATTACCTCAGTCCCTTTATAGGTCACTTGAAAAATTAGAACTCAATATTGTTTGTAACTAAAGTTCTATCAAAGCTATTCCTTAGCACATTTCTCAAACTATGGGCTATAAATGCTCAATGGCAGAAAAGTAGTCTTGTCTCCCAGCACCGCAAATCAAATTTCTATCAAGACTAGATTTAACTACCAGTTTATAGTAAATACCGGGACATGTTAATTGACACTATGGGGTGCTATCAGCAAAACCCAGACTGTGGGAAACTGTAGGACACATGACTCAGTTTCTTCAACAACAACAAATTACAGGAGAAAAAGGTGGGGAGAGGGGACACATAGATCAAAAGAGAATTACTAGACATTAACTCACCACAGTTAATGGAGTTTATTTGTATCCCACTGCACGTTTTTTAAAATAATGTAAATATTGACTGGCTGTCTAGATTACTGTTAATTTTTTAGCTGCAATCATGTATTATGGCTATTTTTTCTTAAAGAACAGGCCTTTTTACAGTGAGATATGATGATGGATTTTATTCAAAACAACAGGATGGGGCAGGGCTTGTGCAGGAGTTTAAGTGATATAAGATTGACCATGTATTCATGTTTGAACCTGTGTGATCAGAACATGGGAATTCATTAAACTATTCTATATCTGTATATGTTTGAAATTTGCCATAATAAAAAGTAAAACAAAAGGAAACAAAAACATAAGTGCTGTTAGCACATTTTAGCCTACATACATAACACTGGAGAACGTTTGGGAATTACGGCCAGAGGACAGAATTTAGAGTCCTGGCTCTGTCCCGTCCTAACCACAACTTTAGACAAGGCGCATCATTTCTCTGGATGTCAGGTACCTTCTTTGTATTACAGGGATATTAAACTAGGGGACACTGAGGGTCCCTCCCAGCTCCACTGGTCCATAATACAGTCAATTTGAACACTGTTAACTGAGACTACCATTATTTTCTAAGAAAACACTCTCACCTCTAAAATTCCCTACTTCATGTAGTTTCTCAGAGAAAAATAGTCATTTATGGATTTCCAAACAATTATGTTTAAAACAAATACACTGTTGGACAACTTGATAAATATATTATCTTAACCATATGTAATTTGAGAATTATTCAGGGCTTCTACCTTAAGATGTTAAATTTCAATTTATACTTCCCCAGAGATTGTTTATATTCTCAATAACAATTACAGGAACAGTTATAACAGTAAAAAAAATAGTTTTATGGATGTAAAATTCTAAGTCACAGCCAAAAAAAATTAAAAACCATAAACATCTGATTTTTACACTTTGATTCTATCCATAAGAACAAACATTTAAGTTACAAACTTGTAATGAAACTATACCCAGCGTTTTTGTAGACAGAGTACAATATAATTTACTCACTTTATTGCTTAACTCAGGAAACGCGATGCTCTGATATGGGAAAGACTGGTCATCGACTATGTGCCAGTGAAGAACATTAAACTTATTAAAAGCCATGGCATCCTGCAAGCAAACATATTTAGAAATTATATACTGCAGGTATCATATACAATCCATATTACCTATCTACATTTGGAATTGCTTCCAATATGTCTGCTTCCTTTAAAAATAATTTTTTTTTTTTTTGAGACAGGGTCTCACTCTGTTATCCAGGCTGGAGTACAGTGGCACGATCTTGGCTCACTGCAGCCTTGACCTCCCAGTCTCAAGTAATCCTCCCACTTCAGCCTCTTGAGTAGCAGGGACTACAGGCGCCCACCACCATGCCCAGCTAATTTTTGTATTTTTTGTAGAAACAGGGTTTTGCCATGTTGCCCAGGCTGGTCTGGAACTCCTGGGCTCAAGCCATCCAAAGTGCTGGGATTTGGCCAAAATGTATCTTTCAGCGAAGAAAGAATGAGAAGAAATAGAAATTCTTCATCATACATCACATGACACGTCAGTATACAAAAAGCCTCTGGAGATGTATTTATTCTAGATGGTGAGTTGTAACTGCTCTGTAGGAGGAGAGCAAGCTTATAAATTCCAAGTATGTAGGGGACTGCCAAGAATGCAAAATGGTTCTTGGCTGCCACTGTGTTTGGGAATAGAGCAAAGGAAAAATGGAGCATTCATTTAAGTACCAGGACTTATAATTCCCACAGTTCTGAAATTTGAGTCCCAACCAAGAATTTCATTGCAAACTCAATACAATTCTCCCAGAGAAATTTTTGGGTGAATTGAGTTATTAATTTTATGTATACTCTAGGGGAATAACCAATATAATATTTATATAAAACGTAAACACTACTTTTAAAAGATGAAAAATAATAAGGGAGAAGATTTGTCCAATAAGATCATCAAAACTTAAAGACTCCCTCTTCATCAAGGCTGAAGGGATTCGGCTGATGGAGTTAGGAAATCTTTTACATAAAAGGGGATTGTGCAGATAAATATATTGAGGATAAAAGGAGGATCTTCACTCTCAGAGAAGGGAGCTAGAAATATAGGTGTTAACTGGAATTGAGGTTATTAATACAAACTCATGGTTTTTAACATAGACCAGGGGTTGGCAAACATTTTACATAAAGGGCTAGACAGTAAATATTTTGGCTTTGCAAGCCATAGAATTTGTTACACCTACTCCACTCTGCAACTGTAGAGTGAGACAATATGTAAACAAATGTATGTGGCTATATTCCTGTAAACTTTATTTGTGAGGCCAGACATGGTGGCTCACACCTGTAATCCTAGTACTTTGGGAGGCTGAGGCAGGAAGATTGCTTGGACCCAGGAGTTTGAGACCAGACTGCATGACAGTGAGACCTCATCTCTACTAAAAAATTTTTAAGAAATTAGTCGGGCATGGTGACACATGCCTGTAGTCCCACCCATTCTGGAGGCTGAGGTGGGAGGATTGCTTGAGCCTGGGAGGTTGAGACTGCAGTAAGCTGAGCTCATACCTCTGCACTCCAGCCTGGAGGTGACAGCGAGACCAAAACCCCATGTTTGTGAAAACAGATAGTGAACTGGATTTGACCTTTGGGTTATAGTTTGCCAACTCCTGATACAAACAGATAAAAAAATCAGGAAAGATGTGTGCGTATTCATATAAATATATACATACATAGGTACACACATTTTCTAGCTCTCTCTGCTCAGAGGGTCTACAATGACACCCTTGTAGCAATGAGCGCACCTAGAGCCTAGACATTGGTTTCAAAATGTTGTTCACCACTAAGAGTTCCCTGAAGAAAAGTCTGAGGACACAGAAAAGACTGGGACAGGGAAGACAGGCCTGGAACATCATGTGCCAAAAAGAAAGAAAGTGCTCCAAGATTAAAGGGAACCTGCAAGGGATATAAGAGGCAACTTGAAGGACTTCCAGTGACCAAAGCTGAGATAATTTGACTATTAAACAGGGAAAGTGGCCGGGCACGGTGGCTCACGCCTGTAATTCCAGCACTTTGGGAGGTCAAGGCAGGTGGATCACCTGAGGTCAGGAGCTTGAGACCAGCCTGGCCAATATGGTGAAACCCCGTCTCTACTAAAAATACAAAAATTAGCGGGGCGTGGTGGTGTGATGCCTGTAACCCCAACTACTCAGGAGGCTGAGGCAGGAGAATCGCTTGAACCTGGGAGGCGGAGGTTGCAGTGAGCTGAGCCCTCACCATTGCACTCCAGCCTGGGCAACAAGAGCAAAACTCCATCTCAAAAAAACAAAAAAACCAACAAACAACAACAACAACAAAAAAAAAAACAGGGAAAGTAACAGATTACAATCCCGAATAACATAGTAACCCATAAGTCAACACTGATAAAAATAATGAATACTTAAATAAAAGAGAAGGGATTGCTCTACCTTACACTTAAATGCCAAGTAATAAATGATAGAAGGAACGATGGAATTAGAAGCATCACCACTGGGTAGCTACCTTAGTAATAACTGATTTAGGCAAGAACTATCTGTGGATGCTAAAACTAGTGAGTGAATGCTGGCTGAAGAATGGGATTTTACACGGTCTCAAGATTTCTTTCCACAAGATACTTAATTACTTTTAAGTATGAAACACTTTTAATTGACATCACAGTGGAAAAACCTGGCAGATGACATCTTAGGCAAGTTATAAGTGAACAATACCAGATACGAAATAAGTAAGACATTGTGTCACCTGATATACACTGAGAAGAACATAGCATCCTTTCTGCTTTATTCCTGCCAAAAAGGCATAACTGAATCTTATCTTCTGCAAAATGGACAAGCTAAGGCATACTTTACAAAATAACTGGCCTATACTCTTCAAAAATGTCATGGTCTTAAAAGACAAGGAAAGTAGTCAGTTGCAGATGAATGGTAGCCAAAGAGACATACAAGTAAATGCAACATCAGATTTTGGATGGGACGTGGAACCTATAAAAGACATTGTTGGAACAATTGAAATTTGAATGGGGTCTGCGTATTGGATGCAGTATTGTGTCAATTTCCTGATTTTGATGGTTGTACTGAAGTTATTAAATGTCCTTTTTTTAAGAAATTCATCCTGAAATATTAAGGGGGTATTGATGCATCATAGGTGCCCATATGGTTTAGAAAATGTGTTTTTAGAGAGGGAGAATAAAGCAAATACAAAGCTTAAATTTAATATTTAATAAATACAATAAAAATGCACACTATTTACAACTTTTCCCTAAGTTTAAGACTTCAAAATACAAACAAAATCAAAATAAAACTGCTAAAGCTATAGAAATTAAAACCACATGTACTGGCCCAAGAAGACAAACTAGTAAAGATTATGACTTCAGAAAGTAACTTCTGTATTTATCGGAATTTAGTATCTAATAATTGTAATTGAATTTAGTATTTAGTAATTGTCATTGAAAGCAATAGGGAATTGTAGATTGCTCAGAAATGAGGGGATTACTGGCTAACCATTTGGAAAGTAAAATTAAAATGCCTACTAGGTTTGACACACTAAAGTAAATTCTAATGGAATCAAGAATTTAGTAAGAAAAAGTATAATACTAAAAAAAATTTAAGAGGTTATTTTTATATTTATATCCTTATTGTAGAGAAGGATTCTCAGCATACTTCCCAAAGCCAAAAATGATAGAAAGGATCACATTGAAATACACTACTCCTTTAAAAAACGTGTGGCTGGGGATAGTAGCTCATGCCTGTAATCCTAGCACTTTGAGAGGGCAAGGCAGGTGGATCGCCTGAGCTCAGGAGTTTAAGACCAGCTGGGAAAATATGGCAAAACCCCATCTCTTAAAAAAAAAAAAAAAAAGTTAGCAGGGTTCTTTGCTAAAAAATAAAAATAAAAAAATTTTGCCAGGCATGGGGGCTCACACCTGTAATCCCAGCACTTTGGGAGGCTGAGGCAGGTAGATCACCTGAGGTCAGGAGTTCAAAATCAGCCTGGCCAACATGGTAAAACTCTGTCTCTACTAAAAATACAAAAATTAGCTAGGCATGATGGCAGGTGCCTGTAATCCCAGCTACTTGGAGGCTGAGGCAGGAGAATCACTTGAATCCAAGAGGCGGAGGTTGCAGTGAGCTGAGACCGCACCATTGCACTCCAGCCTAGGCGACAGAGCAAGACTCCATCTCAAAAAAAAAAAAAAAAAAGGAAAACTCTGTCTCAAAAAATAAATAAAAAAGTCTACAGGCATTATAGACATAGTTATTAAAACAAATTTAGAAAAAATTCACAATATATGATAGGTAAGTATATAATGTAAATATAAGGTGGAGTGTGGTGGCTCATGCCTATAATCCCAACACTTTGGGAGGCCAAGGTGGAAGGATCACTTGACACCAAGAGTTTGAGACTAGCCTGGGCTATATGATAAGACCCTACCTCTACAAAATTTTTTTTAAAATATAAAAAATTTAAATTGATTAAAATTTAAATATAATATATATATATAAGCAAATATAAAAGTATCAGTGGCACAATCCATAGACAAATATAACATTAAAACATTAAACCAATAAAGAAGGTATTCACATTCTAGATGACAAAGTAAACATAGAAAATAAACATACAGCTGGGTACAGTGGCTCATGCCTGTAATCCTAGCACTTCGAGAGGCCGAGGTGGGCAGACCGCCTGAGCTCAGGAGTTTGAGACCAGCCTCGGCAACATGGCGAAACCCTGTCTCTACTAAAAATACAAAAAATTAGCCGGGTGTGGTGGTGCATGCCTGTAATCCCAGTTACTCAGGAGGCTGAGGTTTGAGAATCATTTGAACCCAGGAGGCAGATTACAGTGAGCCAAGATCGGACCACTGCACTCCAGTCTGGGTCACAGAGCGAGACTGTCTCAAAAAAAAGAAAAAAAAAGAAAAAGAAACTTACAGTTTATAATATAAAATATACAAATAGCTAATCTGTTAAAAAAAAAAAAAGGCTTATATTCACTAAAAAGCAAGGAAGTGCACATTAAAACAAGGAGATATATGTTATCATTAGATCAGCAACAAACATGGCAAAGATGTACCACACTGTTGGCCAAGCATATGTGGCTATGACCGACCTGTCTAGAAGGCAGCCTGACAGTATATACCAAAAGTTAAAATGTACCAAAAATTAAAATATATACATCTTAAGCCCGGAAATCCACTTCTAAGAATTTATCCTCAAGAAATAATCTTGACAAGTGTACAAATATGTATGTGTAAAAACACTCTGCAGTAGCATTTATAATAAATTAACTTAGATGTCCATCAGCATGAGACTAGTTAAATAAAGTGAAATATTCAACTGTTAAAAGGGTAGCAAAGGCCAGGTGGGGTGGCTCACATCTGTAATCCCATCACTTTGCAAGGCCAAGGCAGGCAGATCACTTGAGGTCAGGAGTTCAAGATCAGCCTGACCAACATGATGAAATCCCATCTCTACTAAAAACACAAAAATTAGCCAGGTGTGGTGGCGGGCGCCTGTAATCCCAGCTACTTGGGAGGCAGAGGTAAGAGAATCACTTGAACTCGGGAGGCGGAGGTTGCAGTGAGCCAAGATTGTGCTACTGCACTCCAGCCTGGGTAACAGAGCAAGACTCCGTCTCACAAAAAAAAAAGGGGGGCAGGGGGTAGCAAAAGTACGGTCTAAGTTTTTTAGAAAGTCACATTGTATATGTTAATATATTCATTTTGTTTGTTTTGAGATGGAGTCTCGTTCTGTCGCCCAGGCTGGAGTGCAGTGGTGTAAACTTGGCTCACTCCAACCTCCCTCTCCCAGGTTCAAGTGATTTTTGTGCCTCAGTCTCCCAAGTAGCTGGAATTACAGTCGTGCACCACCACGCCTGGCTGATTTTTTGTAATTTTAGTAGAGACAGGTTTCACCATGGTGCTCAGGCTGGTCTTGAACTCTTGACCTCAAATGATCCGCCTGCCTCCACCTCCCAAAGTGCTGAGATTACAGGTGTGACCACTGTACCCTGCCTAATATATTCATTTTTTAAGTCTAAAATGAGATAAGTAGGACATAAAAATGTATGTCGAACTTTGGCAAATGAAATTATGGGATGACTGCCTATTTTTGCATATTTATATTGTTTAAACTTTTACACTAAGCATTTATTTCTTAAAAGTGACAAGAGTGTCTTTTGGAGAAAATTGCAGAGTATAATGTAAATGTAAAATAATTTTTAGGCCGGGCATGGTGGCTCACGCCTGTAATCCCAGCACTTTGGGAGGCTGAGGCAGGCAGATCACAAGGTCAAGAGATCGAGACCATCCTGGCCAACATGGTGAAACCCCATCTCTACTGAAAACACAAAAATTAGCGGGGTGTGGTGGCGCACACCTGTAATCCTAACTACTTGGGAGGCCGAGGCAGGAGAATTGCTTGAATCTGGGAGGCAGAGGTTGCGGTGAGCCAAGATCGCGCCATTGCCCTCCAACCTGACGAGAGAGAGACTTCAACTAAAAAAAAATAATAACAATTTTAAAATAGCATATAGCATAGTGTCATCATAAATGATCAGGTGAAGGTGCAAAAAAACATGTGAGGAAACCTCCCCACCCCTACAAATTGGCAGGCGATGGTGGGGATTAACCAATTAAAAAAAGCCCATAGGAGAAAACAGTTATTGTCAACCTTCTTCCTAACCCATACCACCCTGGAGGTTCTGTATTCCTTTGGAATAGTTCCCTAGGTATAAAGGAGCACCTGGACTCCTTTCCAATGCCACTTACAAAAAAAGTAAGAGTAGGTCACAAAATTTAAAGGGCACTAACTAGAAGTATGGTGGCCATTTTTTTTTTTTTTTTTTTTTTTTTTTGAGATGGAGTCTTGCTCTGTCGCCCAGGCTGGAGCACAGTGGTGCGATCTTGGCTCACTGCAACCTCCACCCTGGGAGGGTTCAAGCAGTTCTCCTGTCTCAGCCTCCCTTGTAGCTGGGATTACAGGTGCACACTACCATGCCTAATTTTTGTATTTTTAGTAGAGATGGGGTTTTGCCACGTTGGCCAGGCTGGTCTTGAACTCCTGACCTCAGGTGATCCACCTGCCTCGGCCTCCCAAAGTGCTGGGATTACAAGTGTGAGCCACCGCACCTGGGTGGCCATGTATTCCTAACCAAAAGTCTAGACACATGATTTGACAAAAGGGAGTATATGTAAAGGGCCAACGGGCAGTGTTTAAACTTTCTCTTTACAGTCTTGGCTAAATACATGTTATACATGGCTCTCGCACTGAAAACAGGAGGGTGACTCTCAAGGGGACCTCCACATCACAGCTGAGGAAACACACTAGGGACTGAGGAAACAATGTCCAGTGCTTATACAAATTCCCCCATTCCAACCTACCAATAGTAACCAACGTAAAGTTACAACACAAAGGAGACACCTTCAGAATAGACGATGGATTAGAATGAAGTACTTACTTACCAGAGTTTTAAGAATAATCTTAACTGGCAGATAGTGTCTGGATGTATCAATCAAAATTCCTCTGTGAGGAAACCTTGGAGAATCAATAATGGTGGATTCATTGATGGTGAACTATAAGACAAAATAAAATTTTGGTTTAGTTTTAGAATTTTCTGTTGTCTTGAACTCAGCTACTTATACTACATGACTACTTATACTACTTGACTACAGCTACTTATACAAGCATTTCATAAAATATTAATTTAGAACAATAAAAAGTATGAAATTTACATTTACCAGCTAAGATAAATATCTGGGGAAAAGAAACCTTCAGGAAACAACAGCTAAACAGGTTACATTTTTTTCTATTAGTAATTTGTCTAACAATTTTTAGTAACATAATAATCATACTTACAGTCCCACAAGAATCTTGATAAACTAACTGGCTAAAGGTCTCTAAACCTGAGGAAAGTAAAATTTATTGCATTAATTTATAAACAAACAAATTGAGATGATAAAAGCTATATTATTCAACCAGACTCATAACCAAGTAAGGCAAATATAATTAAATATAGTGTTATACCTGTATCCTCTAAAATATATTGTTATACCTACACCTACACCCTCTACCATAATTTCCAAAATCAAAGCCAAATTAAAAAAAAATCCATTGCACTTCTCTACTCATCTAATAAAAGTGCTTTACTTCATTGTACCCATACCCTGGGGTTTCAATATACACAAAAGAAGAATAGTAATTTAATAAAATACCAGTTTCTTAATAAATGTATAGCATTATGAGAGAATTTTTATAATCAAATATAGTCACTTTTAGAAGGTACCTAAATGTAACAGGGAAAATGGCTGGAAAACCATGAAACTATAAATAAAGGCCAATTTACAATATACAGCGTTTTACTTATAGCTGTAAAGACTAACTTCTGAACATTTTTTACTCAAGTGGATTATTCCCTGAATATACCAGTTGACAGGCTAATTCTTCTAAACGGCCTTGACTTTATTCAGATTCCTCATTCTAGCTGACAGCTATATAGCCAGGGAATTTTTATCCTAAGAACAGTACAGTCATCTTTCCTATGCCTTCCTCTCTCCCCAACCTCGTCAAGTACAGGTTCATGCTGGGAAGAATAACTTTGAAAGTTTCTATTAAGTGACACTACAATAATGATGAGTTCAGAGTACATTACTCTGAAAGTCTGATGGTAAACAGAAAATACGGACTTCTTGGACTAGAAATCTAGTCACTGCATACTCGCAAGACTGGTTTTTTTTTGTTATTGTTGTTGTTGTTTTGGTTTTTTTTTTTTTTGAGATGGAGTCTCGCTCTGTCACCCAGGATGGAGTGCAGCGGCGTGATCTCGGCTTATTGCAACCTCCGCCTCCTGGGTTCAAGTACTTCTGCCTCAGCCTCCTAAGTAGCTGGGACTACAAGCATGCACCAGCACGCCTGGCTAATTTTTGTATTTTTAGTAGAGATGGGGTTTCACTGTGTTCATTAGGCTGGTCTCCAACTCCTGACCTCAAGTGATCCACCCACCTCAGCCTCCAAAACTTTTGGGGCTAGAGGCGTGAGCCACCGTGCCCAGTCTTGCTAGAGTTCTTTATTTTGGTATGGATCAGAACAAACATCAATAAGTGTCTCTTCTCCTTAGCAGACGCAGACAAGACAGGCAGATCGGACTAAAAAAACTTAAAAAGCTTAAAATCACTAACATTATACATAAATAAAATTACATTTGTGGTAAATCTCTAGATATTTTCATATTCTATTTTGAATAAAATTATAATCTTATGGTATAAAAATATATAGCATAACAATGATTATTTTAGGTAACACTCTGAGTCAAATTCCAAATGTTTATTTATTTTGTTTTTTTTTTGAGACAGAGTCTCACTCTGTCGCCCAGGCTGGAATGCAGTGGTGCCAACTCAGCTCACTGCAAGCTCCCTCTCCCTGGTTCAAGCAATTCTCCTGCCTCACCCTCCCACGTAGTTGGGATTACAGTCACGTGCCACCATGCCAGGCTAATTTTTTTTGTATTTTTAGTAGAGATGGGGTTTCACCATCTCTAGTCTGGTCTCGAACTCCTGACCTCAAGTGATCTGCCTGCCTGGACCTCCCAAAGTGGTGGGATTACAGGTGTGAATGACTACGACCGGCCCCAAGCCTTTATTTTAATGACTATAAATTTGGTTAGTTCATATTTTTTTAAACTCCCTTTCTAAAAACTCTATTTGGAAGTCAGTACAGTATCTTATCTGCCTAGAAAGGTAAAAGAAACTTTTGAACAGCAAATGTCCTGATGTCAAACTTTGAAGCTCAGACCCTGAAATTCTCAGGAAAAAGTTATACCCTGCCCACTGCCTCTAACCAACTCAATAGCACATTTACCTTTTTATACTGCTCCTTATACAAACTTAGTTATGCTTCTAAATCCACAGGAATTTGAAATTAGGGAAGAGAGATGCTTCTGAAGTCAACAGAAGCGATAGCTAAAACAAAATTCCCTCATCAGAACAGGTTGGGGCCATGTGTAGTGCTATAAACATTGCAGTCCCAAGAGCATCAGTGAATTACAGCACTGTGGGAATGTAATAACCTTCAAACAGTTTTTGAGAGGTCAAATGAGTTTTCTCCCATGCTATATTTATTTATTTGTATTTTTTTGAGACAGGGGTCTTGCTCTGTTGCCCAGGCTGGAATGCAGTGGTGTGATCTAGGCCCACTGCAGCCTCAATGTCCTGGGCTCAAGCAATCCTCCCATCTCAGCGTCCAGAGTAGCTGGGACTACAGGTCCACGCCACTATGCCTGGCTAATTTGTGTATTTTGTAGTGATGGGGTTGCGACATGTTGCCCAAGCTGGTCTCAGACTCCTGAGCTCAGGCAATCATCACCCATCTCAGCCTCACAAAAGTGCTGACTCAAAGTGGTGTGAGCCACTGTGCCGACCTCTCCCATGCTTTATGTAGTATATGTTCAATGGAAATAATTTTGGAACTACGTAACAAAGCATTCTGTAAAGGATCCAAGGCAGCAAAGGTTTGCTACGCTTGATCTCACAAAGCACCAATTGAAAATTTTCCTTTACTGGAAAGTAACAGTGAAACTGCACGGAACTTACCTCGTAATGCTCCCCAAACTCTGTTGGCCTTAAGGACAGCCACTGGTTCTTTCACAAGTAAAGTATCTGTATTGGGGATTTAAAATCACACACATACTTTTGTTAATCCCTCAATGACACACAACAAGTTTCCTAAACATGTCACTGATATTTCTGGACTATTATTTTCTCCCAAGCACATGACCTATTTCTCTAACTGCCTCCTGTACATCTCCATTTGGATGTCCTGTGGATTCCTTCAACTCCACATGCCCCAACAGAACTCTTCCCTCCCTCCTCCGCACACTTCAACCTGCTGGTCTTCTGTGTTCCTCATTTCAGTGAGTCACAGCACCACCATCCAGTCACTTGAGTCACTCAAGACAGGAATTTGGGTGTCATCTCCATGTTTCTTCATCTTCCCAAGAGAGTTAGTCTCTCCAACCTCTCAACAGAGTAGGGTCCTAGTTAAGCTAAGAGTTTAGTGGAAAATGCAAAAATTCCTCAGTTCCTACTAATCCTTGGTAACGCCCTAGGTGTCACTCAAATCTATTCCCTTTAAGGCCAGAGAGCTATCCCTACTCTTGCCTTCAGAATTGTCTACTTGCCCTGCACGCACCTTCCCTCAGTATCATCCAAACCTGCCTTAAGACTTACTCTCCAAATCCCTTCAGCTTAGTTTAGCTTTGTCCCACTCAATTAAAAGTTCACATCATCCAGAATGGGACTCCAGTTAGCTGCTTCTGGTGAGAGGCTAATCTTTCAATCTTTGAAACACATTCTAAGGTTGGCCCAATAGTCACTTAGTCTTTTAGAGAGGTCTGGAGTGGAATCAACCAGACGTAGTAAACCCACAGATGGTAAAGAGATTGAAAGCTAAAGGGTGTAACAGCTGTGGACTTTGCCACAGCAAAGATGCTTAAGGGCTGGAGGTTAATGATTTAATACTATGTCCTCTATGCTGGTTTATCACCTTCTACCACCACCACCATTCAGATGCTCACAGAATAGTTAGCTGCAGGTAGGCAAAAGTGCTCTATCAATAGTGTGAGCATCTCAGGTGACAGTCTTCTGACAAGATAGCCTTTTCCATTAGATAACCACATTCCATTAGATGAGTCAGCCAGTGCCAGGCTAAGAACTATATTGCTATTTATGAGCATAGTCTAATTATGTTTCCTCTACATCTATAGCAAATTCTTGTGTTGTTGTTGAGACAGTCTCACTGTGCTGCCCAGTCAGGTGTGGAGTGGCATGATCACGGTTCACTGCAGCCTTGACCTCCCAAGTAGCTGGGACTGTAGGCATGTGTCACCGTGCCTAATTTTTCTTTTTTCTTGTAGAGACGAGGTTTTGCCATGTTGCCAGGCTGGTCTTGAACTCCTGGGCTCAAGCCATCTACCGGCCCCAGCCTCCCAAAGTATTGGGATTACAGGTGTCAGCCACCTGTATCAAATTCTTCATCAGCTACCTAGAGCTCACTGCTCCATTGGTCACTGTTTAAAAACTTTTTTTTTTTTTTTGGCCACATTCTAGTTTTGAGATCTTCCAGAAATAGCCAAAGAGTCACCTCAAAAACATTAATATATTACATATACTTAATACCAATTATTTTCTAATAGCTGACAACTGGCTGATATTAAAAAGGACTAATTCAACTCAGTGGAAAATACATATAACAATTAGAAATTTGGTTTTCTAAATATATGGACACATAGCTACAGAATTTCCATTTTTACTTCACAACCAAGTTATTAGTGTTAACAATGATCACTTCCCTGAAGTGTAAAAGGAATGATATCATTGACTTTTCAGTTAGCCCATTCTGTATCTTTTTGCACCATAAGTACATTTGTTTTGGAGGGTGAATATACAAATAACATATCTATATATTCTACTTAAAAATAATACATTATAGACAAGGCTAAAATCTCCTTTGAGATACTCACCCAACTCCTTCTACCTTCCTCAGAGGAAATACTTATCGGGCCTTTCTTAGGCTTGACATAGATGTACATGAAAGGAGAATAGTATTGCTTTACGTGTGTGTTGATATATAAATGGGGTCCACCTCTACACATAATTATACAGCTTCCTTTGTTCAACTCAGCAGTTTAACTTGGCAGTTCTCCATGTGTGTTCTCTGTAATACTGCTTCTTTATTCTTAACTGTTGTGATCATACTATTGAGTACAGATTGACAAGATGCATTCAGCCATTCCTCTATTGATGGATACTGAGTTTTGTTGACAGTTCTTCACATTACAGGCAAACAGAATCAAACATCCTTGATTTATGTATCCATTTATCTGCAGTAAAAACTAGTCCACTTCTCAAGGCATGCATATTTTTATTTTTAACAAATAGTGGTGCTTTAACATGTGTCACCTCCTCCAACATGTCCTCCCACTCTGGACATTTGATATCTTATTTCCATTCATATGTGTTACTTTTATCATCATCATCAACTAGTTTAAAGACTAAAAACTAGTTTATTCTTCAGCCAAAAATTTCACAATCACCTTGTCTCAAGAAACTTCCCTTTCAGAATAAAGAGGGTTTGTAGAACTGACTGAAAGATAAGCTATGATTCTCCAGTCTCGATACTTCATTTTGTGGAATTTACAATCTGTTATCTGTATTGCCAAAGGACAGCAAAGATTCCTTGGCAACATAATGACCATTTTCATCTCAATTCAGGTTGCAAAACCTACTTCACGTGGTGTCAGTGCTGAGTATCAACTGAAATGATACCTGACGTTAGTGAATTTTCCTATTTCTCTTCTGAGAATAGCTACGGAATTGAAGAGAAAGCAAGCTGTTTTTCAAAGAGATGTATTATTGGGAAATCTCATCTAAACCAGCAGGATGAAGACATGTACTTAACTGTGAGGCAGTCTGGGGGTAACAGAGTTGCTCTTTGCTCTAAATTTGTGGCATCCTATCTTTTTTTTTTTTTTTTTTTTGAGACAGTCTCACTTTGTCCCCCAGGCTGGAGTACAGCAGCATGATCTCGGCTCACTGCAACCTCTGCCTCCTGGGTTCAAGTGATTCTCCTGCCTCAGCCTCCCGAGTAGCTGGGACTACAGGTGTGCACCAACACACTTGACTTTTTGTATTTTTTAGTAGAGATGCAGTTTCACCATATTGGCCAGGCTGGTCTTGAACTCCTGGCCTCAAGTGATCCACTCACCTCGGCCTCCCAAAGTGCTGGGATTACAGGTGTGAGCTACAGCGCCCGGCCTCTATCTTTACACTCAGTTCCCCTGTCTGCTGTCTCTTGCACGAATCTTATATTACACATGTCCTTATACTGCTCTTCTTTGATGCCTTGGTGCAATTCCACATTATTCTCAGGCAGTATACCCTATAGAAAAGGCACGTCCACTTGTTTGTTCTAAAACAATTTGGGAAAAGCCCTAGAGAATAATGTTTTAGGTAACAACGAGGACAAAATCATACAGCTAAATGTCGATTATATTGTCAATCAAATGAAACTGCTGTACCCACCCTCTCCCCCAAGCTCTGCATTATCTTTTGTAAAATTATAGATTATAAATAGAGATCATGGATACAAACAGATGTTTTCAAAGACAAAAGTTAAGAAATTACCTAGATGTTCAAGAGATTAGCCAATTCAACTTATCCATACAGTGACAGAACATTATTCAGCCATTGAAAATGATATCACAGAAAACTACTGAAATTCATGTTTATAATGTATTTTGCAAAAAAGCATGATACAAAATATAACAAAATACAAAAGCACATGTACAGAATTACTGCCATTTTCATCTCAATGCTTATCATGTTTGTATTTATGTCTATGTAAAATGTTTAAATGTTTTACTCTGCAAAAAAAAAAAAAAAAAAATACACCTAAAATGACAGTGATTAATTCTGTCTGTCTGCTGGGATTATGAGTGATTTATTTCTTCTTCTTCTGCACTTACTGTACTTACAAATTTTCCACAAAGGCTATGTACTACTTTTATAATCAGACTTTAAAGGTTATTTTTAAAATAGGAATCATAAACTCACTGGTTGAGAACTCACAGTGATTCCTACCATGGAGCCAGTTTTTGGCACTTAAGTCCGTCAGTGAGCACCTGGGCTATAATACACTCACATTGCAGAGGTACTTACAAGACTCATCTGAAGATATGTTGGGGAAAGCATCACACTCTGACTGCAGGGTGATTGAGACAAGAAGTTGCTGAAGCTGGGCTGTAGCCTGGGATTCAGCAGGTTCATGATCCCACTTGTAGAAACCAAAAATATAGCCATGATATCTGTTTGAGAAATAAATGTAAACACATTTTAAAAGGATTTTAGCCAAATTTTAAAAATGGATGTGCTAGTAACATTGCAGTTAACGCCTCAAATCCATGCTGCCCATTATAAGTCCAACTAGAGATTCTCACCCCAAGTTGTACATTAGAATCACTTGGGAAGTTTTTCGAAAATGTCAATGTCCACGCCTTCCGAATCAGAATCTATGAGAATGGGATTCAGGCATGGGAATTTTAAAAGCTTCCCCACACTCCGAAGTGACATATGAAGCCCCTGTTAATAACCAATAATGAAACCATCATGGTAATCCATCACTCTTGGGAATGAAAAACCAATTCTGCCCAGTGATAGAATGTGGGGGTTAGGGGGAGTTCTTCTGAGCAAATCACAAGAAAACTTTGTTTCTCTGTATGTGAGAGCTGGACCAGTTGCTGCTACACTAAAGTGGACAGAGCAGAGATGGAAAGAATATGGATCCCTGGTAACACTGTTGAGTCACTTAGTCAACTTGCCCTAAATACATTCCTACTTTTGGACATCCTAATGTGTGAAATACGTTTTCTTATTGTTTAAGCCAGATTGAGTCAGGGTTCCTGTTACCTTCCTACAAAAGTATCCTAGCTTATATATAAAGCCCCAAAAGAAGGTCCAGAATTCTCACCAGAGCCTTTAAAATTAACTTTTTGTTGGCCAGGCATAGTGGCTCACGCCTGTAATCCCAGCACTTTGGGAGGCCAAGGTGGGAGGATCATGAGGTCAGGAGTTCAAGACCAGCCTGGCTAACACAGTGAAACCCCGTCTCTACTAAAAATACAAAAAAATCAGTGGATATGGTGGCGGGCGCCTGTAATCCCAGCTACTTGGGAGGCTTAGGCAGGAGAATCACTTGAACCCGGGAGGCGGAGGTGCAGTGAGCCGAGATTACACCACCGCACTCTAGCCTGGGTGAGAGTGAGACTCTGTCTCCAAGAAAAAAAAAAAAAAAGGTACCTTTTGTTGGTATCCAAAATCAGGGAATATTAAATAAAAAAGATCAGATAGGCTTCAGAGCAATTGTTTTGGTATCCAAAATCAGAATATTAAATAAAATGTAAAGGCACTAAATAAAAAAGATCAGATAGGCTTCAGGACAATTGTTTAAATATTTTACAGATTTTGGCAAGCCAGAAAGTTATATATGCTACTTACGTGTAAGAACATCTTACGCTTTTTCGCAGAAGACGAGGTTGGAAAATTGTGACATGTTTGGGAGTGTATGGAAGTTAACCAATGAGAGAATGGAATGGATGAAGGTGTTGACAGAAAACCTTGACAGATTAAAAAGCAAATTAAGACCACTGAAATACATACTTACAAAAGGTTAAGATGGTAAATTTTATGTTGTATTTTTTCCATAGTTAAAATTTTTTAACAAAGGAAATTAAAGCTGCCAGCAGCTTCGAGATCAGAGTTGGAAACTGGCTTAGAACCTTGACCCTAGGTAGTAAAATTCTAACAGAAAACTCAAAGGGCTGTGAAGCAGTATGTCAAAGGTATGTGGGTTAGTTTAGCCTTCCAGGAAATGAAAGAGTGAAGCTATTTATTTTTTAAAATGAGTGACTAGCACATGATGGACGCTGTCCTAGAAGCTAAAGAAGCAGCTATGCATCTAACAGCCAAACTCTCTGCCTGCAAAAAACATACTGTTTCAAAGCAGGATTTGTGATACAACTTGGGCTCTTCAGAGACAGGGGCTATGTGATTCTGAACAATCTGGGGCCCAGGCTGTGTGTTCCTGACCACGTCACACTTTCTGAACACCCATATTTCCAAATCTTTCCAACTCCACTGTGCTTTTACTCTGAGATAGCTACCGCCCGTGCTGAGCTCCCAGAATGCTCACATGCATGCCTTCACGTCTTAGCCATAAGGGCTAATACATTTTATGACCTGCTTCCTAATAACGCCAGGCATAATTAATGGCTGCTCCACTCAGAGGCCATGAATTAGGCAAACTCTTCAGGTAATCACCCGCACCTGCCTTGAAATGCCAACCCTTGCCTTGAAATCATCTCAGCTGATTCAAGTCCTGGTTATCTACCTATTGTTAACTTACATCACCCATGCTTTCTTGTCATCGTCAGTTCAGCGTATTACCAAGTCCTTGTTTTACTTAGCAGTATGACACAGAAGGAAAATCCAATTCTACAAGCTGAACTCCAAGGCAAACATAATAAGGGTGTTTGTTTTTAAAAGATTTCCAACCCTAGTCGTGATCTTCTGAGACAACCTTCATGTACTTTCCATGCAATCTTTCTGAATATCCCAATGCAACCAAACACTTTGATTCTACATCTTAACCCCACTCTGGCCTTAGCAGATTGGAAACCAAAGGCTCATTAGTGTGTGTGCCTAAAATAGGGACTGATAATACCCATTTAGTTGTACAAAACAGAAGGAAACTCTGAGCCTTCTGATTGTAGAGAATGAACCATCTCTGCCATCAGCATCTCGGGCCTCTTCAGCTTGAGCCTAGGCACCTGTCCTATCTGGGGTCAGAACACGTTATTCAGTTAGTTTTGCATTTCCTCCCCACCTGTTCAGTGTCCTGCAAGCACACTTAAGCTCTATAGTATCTACTGGGCACAGCGACAGGCTTGGGGAATGCCAGGAGGCAGTACAGTTAGCACCAAATTACAGTTCTGCAGGGCACCATACGCCTTCAGGACAGTCCCACCTACACAGGTCTCACACTGAAGGGACAGTGTGTGGCTTCTTCAAACATCTCCCCAGGGGAAACTGCCTTGTCTATGGTGTGATTGGCTGACTCCCATGACAAAATTCACCCTGTCTGCAGCCAAAGGGTGAGAGAGACAGAGGCGCTATCTAGGGGTCTGTAAAAGAGGAAGCAGGGAGAGCAGGCACCTGATTGGTGTTGAGAAACAAAGTTGGATACTGTCTAACCACTGGCCGCAGAAAAGTAGTTAGATGCAAACATCTCACATTTTATGTGGAAGAGATTTTAGGTGAGAGGGGAGTTTTAGCCAGTGCTCGAAACTGAGGACTTCTGCCATTTGAGCTGTTACCAGGAGATTTGAGGAGAGGCAAGGGGGTGAAATTGGCCTATAAATGACAGTCAGCTTTGGGGAATTCCTGGTCCCTCAAGAGAGCTTGTCTAAGCCCTTCGGTTAACGTATCCCTTTGAACGTCCTTCAAATAAGGAGCTGTCACTTTCCTCCCCAGCTCTGGAGCTGGGGAACCGGTGTCCCCTCCATCCATGTCATTTGCCCAACAAGGCCTCAGAGCAAACTCCCTCTTCCACTTAGTATCCTGCTCTCAAACCAGGGTTCCTGAGCACCCAAGGTGTCCCTTAAGAAGCAGTAGGAGGGTGGGGGCAAGAGCGTGGGTTCAGTCTGTGTGGCGCTGGGCAGATCGCCTGCACGCTCCGGGGGCCGTTTCCTCGTCTGCGCAGTGGGGTGGTGAGGGTCTGCAGAGCGCCCCGGGGTGGTCCACCTCTCCCCTCCCCCAGGGCACCTCCCGGCCGGGAGCGCTCACCGCCGAAACGCTTCCTCCAGCAGGGTGCAGGAGGGGCCCGTCGTGGAATTGGGGCTGTGGCTGATGTAGAAGTTCTCCGGGGCAAGATGCAGCAGGTTCGGGGTCATCTTCACCGAGAGCGGCAGGGGCCACAGCGCCGGCCCCCGCGCGGCCGAGACGCCCGGGGCCCGAGTAGCCTCCGCCACCTGCACCACGAGCGCCACCTGAGTCAGCAGCGCCAACATCGCCGCCAGCAGCGTCGCCAACAGCAGCGCCAGCAGCATGGGAGGCCGGGACAGCCCCAGCCCACACAGTTCCATGGCCGCTCGGCTGCTTTCCTCCGGGTCTGCCGAGCCGGAGCCTCGGGACCCGACTTTCCGCCCCGCCAGGTCAGAGGAAGCGCGGCCGCGAGTGAGTCACCGAGTCAGATGACGGCGCGCCCCGCCCCCGACTCCGCCTCCAGGCCCCGGGCGCGCCCTCGCCCAGCCCGCCCTGCCCAGGCCACCTCGAGAATTTCCTCCGGGGTGCCCTCGGGTAGGAGCAGAGCCCAGACAGCAACCTCAAACACGGGATGGCTAAAGTAAGAAAAATGCCCGGTGCTGGCCGGACGTGGCGGCTCACGCCTGTAGTGCCAGCACTTTGGGAGACCAAGGCGGGCGGATCACCTGAGGTCAGGAGTTCAAGACCAGCCTGGCCAACATGGTGAAACCTCCTCTCTACAAAAATACAAAAATTAGCCGACCATGATGGCGGGTGCCTGTAGTCCAGCTACTCGGGAGGCTGAGGCAGGAAAATCTCTTGAACCCGGGAGGCGGAGATTCCAGTGAGCCGAGATCGCGCCACTGCACTCCAGCCTGGGTGACAGAGCAAGACTCCGTCTCAAAAAAATAAAAAATAAAAAATAAAAAAAAAGAAAAAAGAAAAAAGAAAAAGAAAAGGGCCCAGTGCACAGGCTCGGGACGCCAGCCCCGCACCAGGTCGCCGCTCACACTGGCAACACTGGCGCTCTCCTTTAGGTCCCTGGCTTTGGTGAAGCCAGAGAAGCCGAGCTTGGGGAGCACTTCTCTCCTCTCAGCCCAACCACCAGATAACTGATGAGAGCTGAGTGTATTTGCTCCTAAGTTGAGGCTTTTCTGTAACGGCACTTCAGCTGTAGTCAATAAAGCCTTCCCATCAGAACTCCTTGGGGCAGAGCATGCCCAAGAAATCCTGAGAGAGAACGTCTTGGCTCATCTGTGTCGGTCCCGATAAAGGATCCCAACTGACTAGTTTGATTTCATAACCCATCCTTAAGAAAGAGCCAGTGAAGTCACATGACCAACACGGACTGGCGATGCCAAAGGGAGAAGAGGTGTTCTCTTACTAGAAGGAAAAAACGCTAGGCTGACCAAAGCTACAGATCTGCTATAGTAAGTATTCTGAAAATGAGGGTAGAAGAGCTTTAAGGAAAGACTTCAAAAAAATATAATGATTAGGCCGGGTGCGGCGGCTCACACCTGAAATACCAGCACTTTGGGAGGTGAAGGCGGGTGGATCACAAGTTCAGGAGTTCGAGACCAGCCTGGCCAACATGGTGAAACCCCGTCTCTATTAAAAATACAAAAATTAGCTGGGCGTGGTGGTGGGCGCCTATAATCTCAGCTACTCAGGAGCCTGAGGCAGGAGAATCGCTTGAAACCGGAAGGTGGAGGTTTCAGCGAGCTGAGATCAAGCCACTGCACTCCAGCTTGTGCAACAAGAGCAAGACTCCATCTCAGAAAAAAAAAAAGAAAAGAATGTAATGATTATTGGGCCTCAGAAAATGAGACCCCAAAGTGTGGCACTCTGGCATGTTGAATACTTGGAACTGAAGAAAAGAGGGTCAGAACATCTTTCTGACCTCTTGCCTTTCTTTCTCCTGCTCCCCTTTCTTCCCCAAAGCAAGCCATAGAAACTAGAATTCCTGTTTTTCAAAATGGGTCAGAGAAACTGGAGCCACTGCTGGGCACGGTGGCTCACACCTGTAATCCCAGCACTTTGGGAGGCCAAGGCAGGTGGATCACTTAAGGCCAGGAGTTTGAGACCAGTCTGGCCAACATGGCAAAACCTCATCTACACCAAAAATACAAAAATTAGTTGGATGTGGTGGCACACGCCAGTAATCCCAGCTACTTGGGTGGCTGAGGCACAAGAATCATTTGAACCTGGGAGGCAGAGGTTGCGGTGAGCCAAGATGCACCATTGCACTCCAGCCTGGGTGACAGAGCAAGACTCTGTCTCAGAAAGAAAAAAGAAACTAGAGCCCCTTTGCCCTCAAAGCCAGTCATAAAATCTAGAAATATTACTCTAATCTTGCCGTACCTTTCTGTAGGAGCCGGCCATAAATAGGTTCTCGGACCTACCTTGTCTGATAGTGGCTCTCAAGACTTTTGTTCTAGAGTGGCCCTGCACCATATCCTGGAGGAAGGAATACCGCACACAGAGGCCAAGAAGAATTTGAACAGACACGTCTTGCCAGGTTTCTCCTCTCTATTACTGTTGGGTTGGTCATATCCTTTTTGCCCAATTGCATTTCTGCCTGACTGTCTGCTCTGCATCAAACCTAAACATCAAAATAGGCAACTTTTCCTGGGTCTTTGAGTTTTCGTTTCTGAAGTCTCCCATGTCATGTAAAACTGATTAAATAAATCTGTTATGCTTTCCTTGTGTTAATCTGCTCTTTTGTTATACAAGTGTCAGCCATGACTCATGATGGATGAGGAAAGGTATCACATCTTTCCACCCTTACATGATGCGTGTTTAAAATTCTTCCATAAAAGCAAACTTCAGTGGCACACTATTCTCCCCTCTTCTAATAATTAAGACAAATGTAATTTGCAATATCCATCTTCACTGCCACTTTTTACTGTCAATGGAAGCACGGCATAATGTTTCCAAGATTCAGTCTTCAATTTACGTTGTTGCAATTACTACATACTTAATTACAACTTCACATTACATACTAGCTATCTATTGCTGTGTCACAAATTACTCCAAGATTTAGGAGCTTAAAACAATAACACATAAGTAATAAGATAAATATCTCACAGTTCTTGTGGTTCAGGAATTTAGGAGTCTTAGCTGGGTGATTCTGGATTAGATTATCTCATGAAGTTGCAGTTGTCTTAAGGTTTTTTTCTCTAGGCTTGGCTGGTGCCGAAGTATCTACTTCTAAGTTAACTTACATGGCTGTTGGCAACAGATCTCAGTTTCTTGCTGGCTACTGGCTGAAAGCCTGAGTTACTTGCTTTACCCACAATATAGCAGCTGGTTTCTCCCAACCAAATGATCTGAGAAAGAGAGACAGCAAAGAGGAAGCCACAATGCCTTTATACAGCTTAATCTTGTAAGTGACATGCATCACTGCTACCACATTATAGTCCTTAGAAGTAAGGCAATGAAGAGTTTAAGAGCAGATCTCAGACGCAAGGAAATTGAAGGCTAGAAGCCTAGGAAGAGATAAATTATTGGTGGGAATGACTGTGGGCATTTAGGAATTAGGGTGATGGAGGGTGGTTTCAGGAAGATTTGGAGTTATATTCATCAAGCCCTGAAATCTTGTGAAAGTATCAGATCTCTTTTTTATTGCACCCCATTATTAACTCTGACTCATTATTTAAAAGGGTGCTGTAACACCCTTTTAAATAATATGGAATAATATTAACATACTCATGGTTGGGTTCTATTTTATTTTTTAGAAATGGGGTCTCACTATGTTACTCAGGGTGGACTTGAACTTGGGCTCAAGCAATCATGTCTCAGTCTCTCGAACGGTTAGGACTACAGGCCTACACCACTACACCTGGCTTGGGTTATATTTTAAAACAGGGTTTCTCAACCTCAGCACTAGTGACATTTTTGGCCAGATAGTTTTTTGTTCTGGGGAACTGTCCTGTGCATTATATGATGTTTAGTAGCATCTGGGCTCTACTCACTAGTCATCAGTAGCATCACCCCAACCCCTGAGCCTCAGTGGTAAAAAACATAAATGTCTCCAGATATTGCCAAATATTGTTGAGCACCATTGGTCTAAGCAATAATCACTGCAACTTATCCACCAACAAGGTGCCAGGCATATTATTATCATTCTCTTATTTTATCCTCAAACAACTTAAGAGGTAGGTTTTATTGTCCCCGTTTTAGAAGACTATGTTGAGGCTCCAGGGCCCCAAAGAACTAAATGATTTGCTCAAGATACCACAGCTAATTAAAGCTAGTGCATGGAATTGAAACAACATGGAGCTGAAACGAAGTTTCCCCAGATGACTGAAATACAAAAAAGTGGACCGCTATGGATTTATGGCAAATGTGTTACCATTGAATTCATCAGTATGGTATCTGGTTTCCCTGAGGACCTTTCTAAATACGTAACACCATTGCTTATAATGTATCACTGGAGTTTTACTTTCTATAGGGTAAAATCAAACCTTAATTAAAGACCATCAACCTACTAGTCTAATCAGAATCTGAATCAAGTTTCTCCGCCTGGGTGCACTGTTTGCTAAATACCCGCAAAATGGAATCCTAATCCTAACATGTGTACCTGCTGTTATTTTTCCCTTGCTTTTATTTTTCCCACATTCAAGGGGAGGGGAATTAAATTCCACCTTTTGAAGGGAGGAGTATACTTTCTGACCACAAATTATTTCTATTTATTCCATGCAAAACGCATTCCCTTTCTCCCAAGAACCCCAAAAGTCTCATCCCTTTAGAAAAGCAGCTTGAAATCTAGAATGTTAGCATATAAATTACATCCAGGAGTGGATGAGATTCCTTGGATGCAGTTCCTTCAAGTTCTTCAAGTACAGTTCCTCTCAGTCTGAAGACCTGTGAACTAAAGGCAAGTTATCTGCCTCCCACTCCTCCCCACACAAAATACGGCGGTGGACAGGCATAAAATAACCGCTGTAAACATTCCTGTTCAAAAAGGGAAAAATGAGAGGCAACAACGAGTCTGTAGCAATTCCAAAATCCAGCCAGGCAAATGTTGAAGTTCCTTGATCCAGATTCAAAGACTGAAAATAAAATAATTCCCTATGGCTCTTGATGCCACCTTGTGGGCAGTTCTGACTTTCGAGTCATCCTTCCTTTTTCTTTTCTTTTCTTTTTTTTTTTTTTTTTTTTGAGACGGAGTCTTGCTCTGTCGCCCGGCGCCCGGGCTGGAGTGCAGTGGCCAGATCTAAGCTCACTGCAAGCTCCGCCTCCCGGGTTCACGCCATTCTCCTGCCTCAGCCTCCGGAGTAGCTGGGACTACAGGCGCCCGCCACCTCGGCCGGCTAGGTTTTTTTTTTGTATTTTAGTAGAGACGGGGTTTCACCGTGTTAGCCAGGATGGTCTCTATCTCCTGACCTCGTGATCCGCCCGTCTCGGCCTCCTAAAGTGCTGGGATTACAGGCTTGAGCCACCGCGCCCGGCCCATCCTTCCTTTTTCATGAAAGATAGTATCCCTTTCAGTTCATGCTGGCAGTGTTTCTGCTGTTAAAGACTATGTTGGTTCCCTGTGAATCTCACTGAAGTTCATGCCATTAGACAAAAGCCACATCCACACATCTCTTCAATATATGCTCTATTGTTTGAGAGGATTTGTCAGTCATACTGTTAAAATATTTAGAGGACCTTCTGTCTGATTGAAAGACACTCTAAGACACCACAGTAGATCTTTCTGAGGTCTTAAGGGATTTTCTAATTACAACTTGGGTTTCCTATTTAGACCATGTTTTCCTAAGGGTGCCTGGACTTGATTTCTGCCTGCAAGTCATGCTCGCTTTCTTACTCTCTCTCTCTTTTCTTTTCTTTCTTCTTTCTTTTTTAGACAGAGTCTCGCTCTGTCACCCAGGCTGGAGTGCAGTGGCACGATCTTGGCTCACTGCAACCTCCGCCTCCCGGGTTCAAGCGATTCTCCTGCCTCAGCCTCCTGAGTAGCTGGGACTACAGGTGCACACCATCACGCCCAGTTAATTTTTGTCATTTTTAGTAGAGACAGGGTTTCACCATATTGACCAGGATGGTCTCAATCTCTTGACCTCGTGATCTGCCTGATTACAGGCGTGAGCCACTGCGCCGGGCCAGCCATATTTTCATTCTAGTGTTATTGGCTGTCTAAAGAGTCTGGACGTTAAAAAAAAAAAAAAAAAAATCAAGTTTGGCTCCTTTATGTTCAACAGTACTCCTTTTAATTCAATTTAATTTTATTTTTTGAGATGGAGTTTCGCTCTGTCATCCAGGCTGGATTGCAGCGGCAGGATCTTGACTCACTGCAACCTCCGCCTCCCAGGTTCAAGCGATTCTCCTACCTCAGCCTCCCAAGTAGCTAGGATTACAGGTGTTGGCCACCACACCCGGCTAATTTTTGTACTTTTAGTAGAGACAGGGGTTCCCCATTGTTGGCCAGGCTGGTCTCAAACTCCTGACCTCAAGTGATCTGCCCACCTCGGCCTCCCAAAGTGCTGGAATTACAGGCATGAGCCACCGCGCCCGGCCAACAGTCCTCCCTTTGGCTTACCTTGCACGGCTCACATGCTAGAAGTCACCCTGAACACTAGCTGGCAATCTCCTTAGTTAGACGACAAATTCGCTTAGGTGGACACATCTACTTTCCACATTACTGCTGGCTACTGTGTTGCTAGTCTTTCTGCCACGGCATAACAAGGAACTATTTCTTCCAGTTTCCAATAATATTGTCCTCTCTGTTTTAAACTGAGTCTCTTCAAGTCTATACCTCTACTAAAAGTCTTTTCAAGGTACCTCATGCTTTCAGTAACCCTATCTTCAATGTCATTCCAGTTTCTGTCCACTGCCTGATTCCAAAATCACTCTCATATTTTAGGTATTTGTTATGACTGCATCCTACTTCCAAGTATCAGTTTATATATCCCAAGTATTATTTATCTGTTGCTGTGTAGCAAATTACCAAGGCTTAAGATATGTACAATTCAGTGTTGGTAGATAGTGCCCAATTTCCCTCCAAAAATGGTAACAGTGTATGAGTATCCATTTCTCTACAACCTCATTCCACATTATTAATCTTTTTGAATTTTATAAGTTGTTTTAATTTGCACTTCTTTGATTACTTGTGAAATTGAATAAAATAACCATTTTATAACTTCTACTAGAACCTCTTTATGCCCTTTGGGTTGTTTTCTTTTCTCTAGTGATCTGTATGGGTGATTTTTAAATCGAGTATCAATCTGTGCTGTATATTATACATATTTCCACCCTGTTAATTTTCTTTTACCTTTATTTATGTGATATGTTGTCTTATGGTAGCTTTTAACTATTTGTTAGATCCAATTTGTCACTCTTCCTTTTATGGTTTTGGGATTTGTCCTGATTAGGATTCATGATTATTCAACGATGATAAAAATTCCCTTTTTTTCCCCAAGGCTTTTGTAGTTTTGTTTTTGAACTGTATGCTTTACTCCAGCTGATGTTTACTTTTGTACATAATTAAGGTAAGGCTGTAACTTTTTTTTTCCCAAATGGCAAGCCAATCATGAAAATGCCGTATATTGAATAGGCTATTCCTCACTGATTTAAAACATGTTGTATAGTTTTTTCTACATTTTCATAAAGCTGTATAGTTCTGATGAGGCTCTTTATTCTGTTCTGTTGGTCTGCATATTTCTTTCTGAGCCACTTGCTATGCAGTTAATGTTGCATGGTATTTGTTTGTTTGTTTGTTTATTTATTTATTTATTTATTTATTTATTTATGAGATGGAGTTTCGCTCTTGTCGCCCAAGTTGGAGTGCAGGGACGCGATCTCAGCTCACTGCAACCTCTGCCTCCCAGGTTCAAGCGATTCTCCTGCCTCAGCCTCCCAAGAAGCTGAGATTACAGGTGCCTGCCACCATGCCCAGCTAATTGTTTGTATTTTTAGTAGAGACAGGGTTTCAATATGTTGGCCAGGCTGGTCTCGAACTCCTGACCTCAGGTGATCCACCCACCTTGGCCTCCCAAAGTGCTGGGATTACAGGTGTGAGCCACTGCTCCTGGCTGCACTATTTAAATCATTATAATTTTGAGTTATGCTTTGATATCTTGAAGAACATGCACACACATTGTTTTATTTCTAAAATTTCTTCCTATTTTAAATAATTTTTCCTTCCATATACAGAGCGATATAACGGACTATAGAGACTCAGAAGGGGAGAGTGGGAAAGGAGCTAAAAAAACTACACATTATGTACATAAGTATATAGCAGGTGACCGGTGCACTAAAATCTCAGAATTCACTGCTATGTAATTAATCCTTTTAACAAAAAACCACTTGTACCCCAGAAGCTACTGGAATAAAGCATGAAACAAAAAAGACTTAATTTGGGGTAGTTTCTTTGGAAAATAATTCCAAAAAGAAGCAGTGACAGTGGGGAGAGAGACAGGAAAGGAAGAAGATGAAATAAAACCTGTTGTGAAAGTGCACTGTTGAATTGCTGGTGTTGGCAAAGAGAGCTAAACTTGGCAAGGACCTCTGAGAGTAGCACCAAAAAACAAACAAAACAAACACACACACACACACACACACAAAACAAAAAAAAAACCCAACGCAAACCATTTAATAGAATGCAGTACAGCTGTCCTGCCCCAATAGAATCTGAGAGTAAAATTGATATTTACCATATTTCTCCTTTACCACCAGAGAAAATGAAAATAACCCAGAGCAGTCTGAGCTATATGAAATCTACAGGACCAGAGAGACAACAGTTTGGAACTTAGTCATGCAAATGTGTAACAGGCCTCCCTTTATGCTTGGGGGCAATTGTTTATTTTGTTTTTTTTTTTCTAGCTGCTCCATTCATTATCTTCATGTTTCTGGAATTTGTGATGCAAAAAACAACATATGCCAGGTGTGGTGGCTCATGCCTGTAAACCTAGCACTTTGGGAGGCTGAGGCGGGTGGATCATGAGGTCAGGAGATCGAGATCATCCTGGCCAACGTGGTAAAACCCCGTCTCTACTAAAAATACAAAAATTAACCGAGCATGGTGGCGGGCGCCTGTAATCCCAGCTACTCGGGAGGCTGAGGCAGGAGAATGGTGTGGTTGAGTTCATTGAGAATGAACTCAAGCCTGGGCAACAGAGCGAGACTCCGTCTCCAACAAAACAAAACAAAACAAACAAAAATCCAGAGAACAACATATAGCCAATCAATAAGTTACGTTATTTTAATGTAAATTCTGGGTAAACAACTAGGAACTGCCTTTTCTTCCCCCTCTCCCCAGTGCTCCCCCTTTTTTTTTTTGAGAGAATCTCATTTGTCATGAAGGCTAGAGTGCAGTGGTGCAATCTCGGCTCACTGCAACCTCCACCTCCCAGGTTCAGGTACTACCTCTGCCTCAGCCTCCCGAGTAGCTGGAATTACAGGCGTGTGCCACCACACCCAGCTAATTTTTATATTTTTACTACAGTCAGGGTTTCACAATGTTGACCAGGCTGGTCTCGAACTCCTGGCTGAAGTGATCCGCCCACCTTGGTGTCCCAAAGTGCTGGGATTACAGGAGTGAGCCACTGCACCCAGCCCCTTCTTGCCCTTTAAAAATTCACATGTGGGCATGGTGGCTCGTGCCTAAAGTCCCAGCACTTTGGACTGGGACTTCAGTCCAGAGGCTGAGGTGGGAAGATCAACTGCTTGAGGCCAGGAGTTTGGGACCAGCCTGGGCAACATAGCAAGACACCGTCTTTACAAAAAATAAAGTAAAGTGCACTTTTAACTGATGGTAATCAGAGTGTATATTCAGAGCAATTTGAATCTATGCTCCTGGGTTGCACTCCTCAAGTTTGGCCCAAATAAACTCCTCTACTTGTACTACTACTACTAATAATAACAATAATAATTTTTCCTTACATATGAAATTAAAGACTTGATTGACAAGGTCCAAAACAAAAAACAAAAACTGCTGTTGGTAGGAATTGCATTCACATTATAGATCAATTCAGAGAACACTGACATCTTTGTCATACTGGGGCTTTCCACTTAGAAATACTTTCTCTTAATTTATAAAGTTATTTTATGCTTGTCACCAAAGTCTTCTAGTCTACTTAACACAGGTCTTTCACATTTCCGGTTAGGCATGCTTCATTCTTTTTGTTGCTGCTATTAATAAGATTCCCTCCCCACTCAATTTCCTCCCAGAGATTATACAAGAATGAAGTACAATTTTAGGTGTTGGCCTGGAGAGATCTGTCCACTTGCTGCTTATACCACCACCTCAGGCCCCCCACCCCAATCAGCTGTGGAAACACAGCTAACAAAGTCATCTTTGTAAAATGTAAAGTCAGTCATATCACTTCCTTGCTTAAAACATTTCAAGGGCTTGTTCCCCATTGTCCTTAGAAAACATACAGGATCCTTAATATGGCCTGCACAGTGTGGCAGAATCTGGCATCTGCCCACCTCTCTGACCACATCACTTGCACCCTCAATTGTGTGCTCCAGGGGCAGTGACCTTCATTTACTTAAATCTACTGAGCTTTCTTCTCCCTCACAGCCTGGCCTTACGTGAGGAGGAGGAATGAGAACTATGAGGGCAAAATGAGGAGGAAAAAGAGAACTAGTGGAGCCTCTTGTTGCTCTGTGCTGAGCACTTTTTTATATGTCAACTGACGAAGACTCTCTCTTGACCAAACTTTAGTCAGGCTCTGAGCCCTGACTAAGCCTCTTCTGGACTAGATTTCGACTTTGGCCCCCATTCTCCCTGGGCCTACATAGCCCAGTTCTAGCAAGAATCCAGATAATTCAATGTAGTAAGAATCCCCCACCCTTGATATTTAATTGCTCTCGATACCTGATTAAATTTCTCATCTCCATCCTTGATGTCTGATCACACTGGCCTGCCTTCAGCAAGAATCCTCTTACCCTTGATGGCTCCTTTTAATAAGTTTCCATCCACTGACCCCCTCACTCTGCTGGTTGCTTATAAATCTCCAGCTGTCTTTGCAATATTCAGAGTTCAGCCTGATCTGACTCCCCTATTGCAATAGTCTTGACACCTATTGGAATAGTCCTGAATAAATGCTTCCTTATCATTTTAACAAGTGTCCAAATAATTTTTTCTTTAACACACATTATTTAGATAACATCTTCACAATATCTGTGGATCAGTTAGCTTTGGGAAATGAGGGAAAGAGGAATTTAGGAAATTTATTGGATTTCTAGCTCAGACTTACAGGTAGATAATCTATCAGTCATTCAATGCTTAGTTACAGAGAACTGAGAAAATAAAATTTAGAAGCTATTGGAACCTCCAAAATTGCCTTAAGCCTTGACAGAGATGTGACTGTGATCTGCATCACATATGCTTACGACTTCTGTTCTCAGATTATAGATTAGCTTGCTTTCTTATTTTTCTCATTCTGTATAAAGACTAGAGATAAAGAAATGGCATCTGGGATAAAAACCTCCTTTCTTCTTAATTGATGACCCTTGGACTCTTACAGATTTAACTCCCCTTTTGTTCTAGTTTGTTTAGACCAAACGACAAACAACCAATGATTATTACACCCTCTGTTAAAAAATGTTAAATGTACCCTTCTCAAAAAGAAACGTGGCCTAAAGCCAATTAAATTGCTAGAAGAATGTGCCAGCCTTATTTGAATAATAATGTTGAAATCCTGCTAAAAAGTCCTCTGTTCTCGCCTATACAAATGAAATCTTTACTTCCCTACTTCTGAATGCCAACTCCATTCCTTTGGAGTTGGTGTTTCTTGGTGGTTCATCCTCGCACTTTGAATACAACTCACTTCTGACCCTTTTGATTATTTTAGATTGACAGAACGGAATCCACTCCAGCTAGCTTTAGAAGGAATTAACTAACTACAGAGTATCAAGTGGCTTACAGAATCCTTGTGAGAGCTGAAGAACTTGGTTCTTGGCTGAAATTCCTCGAACAACTGCTCTTGTCATGACCAGGAAGCTGCATGCTGGATGGAGAAGCCTCTCCTATAGCTGCTATGCTAACTCTCGAATTACACCATTTCAGCTCCAGTCTACACAGCAAAGGGATACCTCATGCCCTGTCTCAGTCTCCACCTAACTCACTGCTGAATTCAAGGCTCATGCAATCACATCTAATGAGCACAGACTAAAGAACATGGAACCCCAGCAGCAAGGGAGTCCGGGAAGTGTAGTTGCCAGCCTCTGTTCTACAGGAGGACACAGTAGGAGGAGGAGAGATGGATGGATGCCTAGTGAGCCAATTTATCATCTCCATGGACAGTGATGCAATTTGTTGAGGTGGGTAGACAGCCTAGGACTTGGGCAGATAAGCAAGCAAAACTGCCTAACTCCTAAAGAAGTGGGAACATTCTGTGGCAGGGATGGAGCTCCTGAAATTAGATGATCACATTTCTCTACTCTCATGACATATCCACAAGCAACCCTGAAATATTGGTGAATTCTGTCACTGCAATTATGAAAACTGAGGTTGAGTGCCATTTGGCAAGGGGAGGCTAAATTGGCCTGTCAGGAAGGGCAAGAAAAGGGCTTGGAGTTAAATCTGCTCTGGCAACTGGCAAGCATTTCTCCCTGCTTTGCTAAAATTAGCCACAAAAACAACTTTCTCTTCCTTATCTATTAAACAGTGCTATCTGGTGGGAATCCACACTCTATCTTGTTCCCCAGTTCTCTACCTGTTGATCTGTTAATGCCGACCAAGTACCAAGATGCGAAGAAAAAAAAATCTGAATCCATCTGGAAACATTTTGGTGACCAAAGGCTGCTCTGATGCCACAAGAAGTGAACCTTCTAAGGTTTCTAAATCCAAAGTCTCCAGATTGGGGGCAAAGTTCATGTTTGCAACTGCATGTCTCCTACCCCTCTTAAAAATATACCTTCTTAACCTTTCTTCCACCCTCCACGATTTGTCTTATATATAAGATGATGGAAGAAGCTGAACCAGGAGGGGACTGGGAAATGTAATAGACAAGGGACTTAATTTGATGTGTGGATATGAACAAGGAGGTATGACAGGATGTCTCTCAGGGGAGCAGAAATGGCACTAGCAACCCAGTGCAGGGTTTGCTAAGAGGGCATTGCTATTGGATGGCATGTCAGCCTGCCCTCTCCTCCCTTTTAAAGAAGTCTAGGGAGAGGTGGGGAGTTTGTCTTCTTGAGAGACAAAGTTCTTGGGGGCTAGGGATTGGAATTTGGTTCTGCTCTCTATCAGAGGCATTCAGTGTGGTCTGTAGCTTCAGAGGCTGTGAGCCTGACCCTGGGGCATGGAGTGGGGGCTCACTTCTCACCAGGACTTATAGGCAGGCAGCTGGCACTGGTGGAAGTGCTCTGGGCAACATTGGCACGAAGAGCTGTGTGATGTGCAAAGGACCAGAAAGCTCAGCTGGAAGCCTCCAGAAGCAAGTGGAAAAATAACTGCTTCTTTTTTGTTGAAGATGTGCTGGTTAGCGGAGGGGACAGTGGGCTTCCCTGGAGAGCTGCCCTATGGGAGCAAGGAGTACATTCCCTGAAGGGCTTGCATTGTGTACCACAGGCAGGGAGATGGATAAGGGGCACATGGTGACCACTTTGACAGTTCACCATGTCATGATGCTAGAGAGGGGTCAGGGTGCGGAATGTTGCCTGAGAAGAAGCGTCACATATATTGGGACAGCAGAAGCCTGGATCAGACAGCAAGCTTTGCGGGAACAAACTACACAGACCTGATCAGCCCAAATCCCAGTGTGAGGCACAGAAGCAGGAATAACCAACAGCAAAGGAGTGGCCGCCGCCTATTCTCACCGAGGCGCCGGTCTCTATGTGAGGAGAATACTTTCCTAGCATTCACCAAGGAGTCCTCCCATTGCAGACAGACAGAATCGAACATCCAGGAAGCATCTCAGGTATCATGGGACCCGGGATTTTTAACCTCACTGTGCATCAGGCTCACCTTGAGAGCTTTGAAAAAATATCAGTGCTTGAGTTCTGGCCCAGATCTATTTAAAAGTATCAGCAAGTATAAGATAAAATGTATTTTTACAGTTTTATTGAGTATGTTTGACATACAATAAATTGCATATATTTAAAGTATACAGTTGGGTAAGTTTTAAATACATGGCGGTGGAACCATTGCCACAATCAGATACTGGACATACTCATCACCTCCATTGTTTCTTCAGGCCCTTTTGCAATCTCTCCCTTCCACCCTTCTCTCCCCTCCCTGCCTCCAGCCCTACCTTCCATCCAGACAAGTACTGATCTGCTTTCTGTCACTACAGGTTAGTTTGCATTTTCTAGAATTGTATACAAATGCATTATATGACTCTTTTGGGGGGGAGCGTGTCTGGTTTCTTTTACTCAGCATAATTATTTTGAGATTCATCCAGGTTGTAGTGTGTATCCATAGTTTATTTCTATTATTGCTGAGTAGTGCTCAGTGTGTGGAATTTGTTTATCTATTTACTAGTTGATGGGCATTGGGGTTGTTTCCAGTACTCCAGGGTTCAGTGGACGTAAGGTCTGATGAATAGATAAGATTAATGAGGAGACGATTATTATTTTTATGGGTCTTGGCACACCTTGTTGCTAGCACTCTTGTGGCATTGTTGTCCCTTACTGTAGTTTTTTTTTACAGTCAGTCTTTCTGTGTACTACCCTATCCCTTGAGGACAACAATAATATTGATATAGGACTTTTCTCAGTCACTTTTACTGGCTGGAGACTTCCTGCCCAGCCTTGCTGGGACCTGGGATTGCTGCAGGAGATGCTCTGTCCACTTGGCCCGCTGGGCTGCACCTGGCCAGCACTCTGGTGCAGATCCTGCGGCCACCATGACTATGCGCTTGGCCCCTGGTGGGAGGGGGTGTGTGAGCAAGCAAGTGCAGAGTCCTGCCGATTGTTCCAAGCACCAGCACAGGAGCAGGATCTGTGCGAGGCTTGTGGCTGGACCAGGTGTGTTGCAAGCCCCTCCCACAGTGGACTACAACATGTAAACAAGACCCAAAGTCCCAGAGAGGGTGTTACAGAATGCTAGTTAGCTCTTTTAGTCTTGCCATCCACAGCCTGACTGACAGCGGCATGTTGACAGTTCTATTAGCATCTTGCCCCACCCTGGCTGGCAGCTCTGGGACCGGATTGGCCCTGCTGCTGCTTCCTGTTGCATGGGGCAGCTGCCCTTCACTGGCAGAGGGCAGAGGGTCACAGTATTACAGCCTTCTGTGTACTCCCATTCCGTGGGTCTTGAGTTCTTGTCCCGTCTCTGAGAAGAATAAAGTTGGGCTGACAATTGAAGGGTGAGGAGGGTGGAGAATAATTTTATTGAGCAATGAAACAGCTTTCAGTGGAGAGGGGATGTGAGGGTGGTCTCCCACCTGAAGTTGATGGGTTCTCTCTCAGCATGGCTGAGTCCGGGGCTTTTATGGGCTCAGAATGAGGAGTGAGGAGTGTGTGCTGACTGGTGTAAGTAGGCAAAAAAAAAAAAAAA
>NW_016809835.1:4881208-4944676 GCF_001698545.2 Rhinopithecus bieti | reverse complement strand
AGAAGAAACTAGCCAGAACCTAAAAAAAGAAAAAAAAAAAAAAACACAAAAAAAAAAAAAAAAAAAAAAAAAAAAAAAAAAAAAGGGAAAAAAAAAGACACCCCTCACAGGTGGGCATTGACAGTGTAAAAAAAAAAAAACCAATTAGGGAAGGGTAGGTATATGTAAAATAGGTGAAGGTTGGGGATAAATCAGAGGAAAGTGCATCAAACAGGAAGAGAGGTTCTCAATCAGTCCATGGATTTATCCAAGACTAGTAGCTTGGCTTTCAGGCTTCAAACTCTCTTTGGTTTGAAGGTCAGGTTTCACTGGGGACTTGCCGCTGTCTGCCGAGGATTGGTCTGCCTCTATCAACATGTCTTCCACAGTTTTATATCACTTACGGTGTTGCACATGGGAAGTTCTTGTTAACCTGAGGCTCCTGGCCTGTCTCTGCATCACCCACTACCTTCCAGTTCTTTTTCTCCCCAGTCTCTTACTTATTTCCTCCAGTGTTCAGCCAAATTGAGATATATACTTTTCATTGTCTTATGAGGCCCTGAACTTCCCCTTTGCCCTCTTTATGCTAAGACCACACTGTCTTCCCTGGAAATCCTCCCTCTCTCCTCTGCCAGCCACTTGGCACCCTGATTCCCCAGCTCTGCTTATCAACATTCTACAGTCAGCATGGTGCTGGTTTAAGAAAAGGCAAACAGATTGATGATGTAGGATTGATATCCTGATATAGATCCCATTCAGTGTAAAAATTTAATTTATGCTGGAGGAGACATGACAGATCAGGGAGAAAGAGAAGGATTTTCAATAAATAACACAGTTAGAATTGATGAGTTCCTTAGGGAAAAATCAATTTAGATAATTATCTCAGTCCTTCCAAAATTAATTCTAGATTTATTGATGAGGTAAGTTATTTAAAACCTAGAAGAAATTGAAAGTGCATATTTATCAAACCTTTGATAGAAGGAGGACTGTCTCCCTTTTAGCTTAGATTTGAATAATGTTCATAACAGAAAAAGAATCAATAGTAAAACAAATTAAATTTTGTATGTCAAAAAATAACCTAAATTTAAAGGTACTCTTTGAACTTTAAAAAATACCGTGGCAAACACAGCTAGTGATGGCATAGTATATTTACTATATAAAGTGCTTACACGTCACAACCAGCCTGGCTAACATGTTGAAATCCTGTTTCTACTAAAAATACAAAAAATTAATAGGACATGGTGGTGCGTGCCTGTAATCCCAGCTACTGGGGAGGAGAATCGCTTGAACCCGAGAGGCAGAGATTGTGGTGAACCAAGATTACGCCATTGCACTCCAGCCTGGGCAATAAGAGCGAAACTGTAAAAAAAAAAAAAAAAAAAAAAAAGTGCCCACGCAAACCAATACAGATTATGTAGAAAAATGGACAGAGGACTTGTATCCAAATAAGGAAACGCAATTGTTTGATGAACATAGAGATGAATGTTTAGTCTCAGTTTCTGCACTTGAATACGCATACAGTTTAATATAGGAGATACAATCCTTCATTGACTAAATTAGTCAAGATTGGAGACCATCTGAACATTTAATGAATTACAGTATAGTTACCTATTCTTGATCATGACTTGTGTTTCTTTGTGTCTTGATGGGTCCTCTGCTTACAGCAGGAGGTCCCTGGGGGCTAATACAAGCCACTATTTTTAAAGCCTTTCTATAGATCAGATTATTTACACACAGTATCTCAAATCCTTATAACAACCCTGCCAGGTGCATAGGACTGGTCTTGTTTCACACATGAGGAACATGAGGCTCAGAGAGGCACTACTAGGAAGTTTGAGAGTCAGGATTTGAACTCCACTTGGCCTAACTACACATCCTATTCTCTTGCCGTGGGGGCCAGTCTACCTCTCTGAAATTCTCTTATACAGCAAAGAAAAAGTTAGCTTCTGCTATTGCAGCCTGAATCTGCACTGCTCTTTCCTCTTCTACCTTCAGTCCTGAAGATATATGAACAAGTTATAAAAAAAAAAAAAAAAAGGAACTGAGAAGAGAAAAGCAGAATTCAAAATCAAAGAACAAAGAGTGCTGAGAAACACACATACACACAAACACATAAAACAAAACAAAACAAAACAAAAACAAAGAAACAAAATAAATAAAACCAAAAACCTAGCTGCTGGAAGAGGCGTATGGCTGCAGCTCTCCCGATGCCCTCTCCCAGGTAAATGTTACTTGTCCCCATCAGGTAATCCAGCCTCCAAATTGACTACAATTAAGGCATTTTATGGCTGGATATTGAAGAGCCAGGCTCTATCACTTCGTGGAGCAACAGGACAGATTGTCTGTCCCCTGAGAACCATTTATCTCTTCCCAGTCTTACTCCTTGTGGACAGTGGATGTTATATAACCTGTGTGGTAATTTATGTTAATATAATCTATTATAGACAGTGTGATGGGGTGATGGTGGCTAGCATTTGAGGGTCCCTTAATCAGGAATCCACACTTAGGGATGATTAGTGACTCTGAAGTGCCCTAATCAAGAAGACACACTCCAGAAGTACGGATCTGAATACTGTTGTTGAAATCTAACAACACAGTGTTAGGGAATGATTGGATCCATTAGTGAAATGCAAGTTGAAATCTGTGGCTGTACCAGCCCTGCTGCCCTCACACAAGCAAACCCAGCAAGCCCAGCCCGAGTCTTTGCAGCAGCACTTGATCTCTGGACATTCACTTGACCCTGTCTTCTCCTACTTCCCTGTGAACTCTGTCTTCTGACTGAACTTGAAAACTGACTAATTCTGTGGTTAGAATATTTTGTTCCTCCTTGGAGTGAAGCTCTCAGGCAAAGAAGTGTTGTAATGCCTGAAGAGAGAAGAGACCTTTCCCAAACTCACAAGAATGGACTGTATGGTAATTTTTTTTTCTCAGACAGAGTTTCGCTCTTGTTGTCCAGGCTGGAGTGCAGTGGTGTGATCTCAGCTCACCACAACCTCTGCCTCTCGGGTTCATGTGATTCTCCTGCCTCAGCCTCCTGAATAGGTGGGGTTACAGGCATGCACCGCCATGCCTGGATAGTTTTTTTTTGTAATTTTAGTAGATCAGGGTTTTTCCATGTTGTTCAGCTGGTCTTGAACTCCCGACCTCAGGTGATCTGCCGCCTCGGCCTCCCAAAGTGCTGGGATTACAGACGTGAGCCACCGTGCCCGGCTGATAATTTTTAAATTAATACCTGCTTGTTAATAAATATTGGCAGAATGTGGTGTCAGATTCGCTTTCACTGTAATATACACAACCTGGTAGCAAGGTTGTCAGGGAGAGGATATATAGACTCTACTGTCTTTAATGCCAGAGGCTACCAGCATTTACAAAAATAACAACATAGAAAAATGAAATTCCCCAGCACTTGCTGCTACACACATTGACTTAGATGAGTTTTCAGTGTGGCCTAAGAACACATCTCCATTATGTCCTGAGAGCTTTTCCCTATATATATATGTGTGTGAAGCAAAGACGGAGATGCTAACTTCAGACAAGTGAAGCTAAAAAAGATTCTGCTCCCTTTTCTAGTCCCCATTTCTGCTCTGAGCAGGTTGATTGACAGAGGGAGACAATTTATCATGGTGAGGTACCTTCTAATTAGCAGCAATGACTGTGGCTGCCAGGGCCAGCTCTGCCAATGCCCCAAGGCTGCTGCTCTGCAGTGCAGGCAGGGCCCCTTAGGGCTGTGACTTTGGGGGCGGCAGGGAGTGGGGTAGTTGGGGAAGGGGTGGGGAAGCGGCACCTGCTCCTGCTGAACCTGATCCTGTTGTCTTTACAAGGACAAGACTTTCAACTGGCCCAAGTGAGAATTCTGCCAGCTTGTAGACAATGAGAACCAGGCCTCCAATCAGAGCCAACCTGGGCCATTTTCAATGTCACTGCCAACTTGACCTACTATTATGAAAATTGCTCCAATTACGTGCATACACATTTGCATGTGAAATGACAACTAAGTGCTTGCCTAAGAGGCGATTTTTATAAATGAAGCCTGGGGTTTCTAAAATAGGGTGTTTTGTCCTTTGTTGGTATTATTTGTGACCCGATGAGATGACAGCCTTCCTCAAGCATTGCCTTGTGGCCTCTCATAAATTACTTGTCCCTCAAATGCTTTCTATGGTTTGCAGTCGAGCCCCTTGAAATAAATGGGCTTCAATCATCAGTTTCAACAATTCTCCTGTCTCCAAGTAATAAAACATCTGGAAAATTGGGCTAAATGGATAAAACAGTTCTCTGTAATAAGTATCTGGCATCCGTACAACTCTGTATAATGCATTTTTTTAATGACCAGATGTGGTACTTCTGTGTTATAAAGAACAGAGGCATGTTTAGTCATGCTTTTTATTGCATTTAAAATGCAAGGTATATTTTCATCGCTCTCCAGAGAAATGCTCTTCCATTGACTGAGAATTGTTGATGTGTTGGTTTATAAACTTGAAAAGTAAGGGAACCACTCAGAAAATTGCAGGTCTAATTTAAACGGTCATTAAACTGGACACTCACAGGGAACTGGCTTAAAAAAAAGAATTCGGTATATAAATTTTCTTTCTCTCCTGGTGAATTTGTTCCACAGAGTCTTTGATCTTGCAGTTGTTTATGTTCTTATCTGTCTTCTGTAATATTTATAGCTTTCTGAAGATATGATTTCATCAAACTTGCTATTACTTCTTCCCAGTTTCTCATTAAGAAAGCTTAGCTGGTAACCTACCTGTGTAGTCTCTATTTTTATAGTCCTTTGTAGGTTTCCAACAAGATGTTTTTAACATGTGTGTGTAGGAAAGCAGGGGCATGGCAGATGCCTAGAACACTGTCCATGGGGCTACTTTTGCACAACTCTCCTCCTTCTACACACACACACACACACAGAAAAGCGTGCGTGGGCATGAGGACGTGTATAGATATCCATATATATTTTTAGAAAGTTAGGAAAAAAAGTACAAGAAAGAAAAATTTAAAATCCTATGGAATTCTATTCAGTTATAACCGCTGTTTACTCATACACTTTTCATTTTGTATAATTTCAGTTATGCTTCCCATATTGCTTTGTCACTTGCTTTTGTCATTTCAAATACCGAAACCTTTTTCCTTTTATAAAATATTCCCTTAAGGTATGAGTCTGGATGGATTAATTTTTATTGAACCACTTTCTTATTTGGGGACATTTTAAATTTTCAGACATTTTCACTACCGTAGTCTGTGATAAATACCTTTATGTGAAAATCTTTTTGTAGACCTCTGATTCGTTCTTAAAAGTAGAGTTACTGGATCAAAGGGCGTGAGCTCTTATTTTTGAGTCTGTTTTAGTATGCGCTGTCCCAAATGTGCTTCTCTGAGAGTGTAATGGGATATGTCGTACCCTCCCACAAGAGCGAGAGCATCCTGTTTTCCTGCAGTTGCTAGGTCCTCTCATTAGGAACAGTTCCATAGTAAAGATATTCATCCTCTGCCTGCCCTATTAATTGCCATTGTCTCCTTAGCTTGATACTTGCCTCTTAACTTGGACGATGAGCTGGAAAATTTTATTTGTTTTGCCAGATTTTTTTCCCTCTCTCCCTCCTTCTGACCCTCTTTAGAAGTCTTAACCTTTTCTTCTGTAACCCTTTCTTTTATGGAGTCCTCTTCAGTTTTTAAGCCTTCCCAGCTTGAAATCAGATTATTGATTTTCACTTTTCTTAAATTTGTTTTTTTATAGTTCATTTTTATATTTAACGTAAATCTATCCAGAACTGATTTTGGCATACTACATGAAATGGGAGAATGTAATTTATTCTTTTCTAAATGGTTAACAGCACCATTTATTCAGTATTCTCTCTCTCTCTCTCTCTTTTTAGAGAGAGTCTTGCTCTATTGCCCAGGCTGGAGTGCAGTGGCATGATCATAGCTACTTCGACCTTCATCTCCTGGGTTCAAGTGATCCTCCCACCTCAGTCAGTGTACTGAGTAGCTGGGATTACAAGGGTGCACCACCACACCTGGCTAGTTTTTAAAATTTTTTTTTTGAGATGGAGTTTCACTCTTGTTGTCCAGGCTGAAATGCAATGGCACGATCTCAGCTCACTGCAACCTCCACCTCCCAGGTACAAGCCATTCTCTTGTCTCAGCCTCCCAAGTAGCTCGGATTACAGACATGCACCACCAACCTGGCTAATTTTTTTTTTATTTAGTAGAGACGAGGGTTTCACCATGTTAGTCAGGCTGGTCACAAACTCCTGACCTCAGGTGATCCACCCGCCTTGGCCTCCCAAAGTGCTGGGATTAGAGGCGTGTGCCACCACGTCTGGCCTAAATTTTTTTTGTAGATACAGGATCTCACTATGTTGCCCAGGCTGGTCTTGAAATCCTGGGCTCAAGCAATCCTCCTGTCTCAGCCTCCCAAGATGTTGGGATTACAGGCATGAGCTCCCACACCCGGCTCCAATATTCCATTTTTAAGTAATCCATCTTTTAAACGTTAAAAGTGTAGGTTATTTCTCCCTCTGGGTCTTTCTTAAATGTGTTTATTTTCACGGATAATTCACTAATTTCTTTCCCCTTGATCTATATGTAATGGATAGGATTGATCTATTTTTGCAGATTGCAAATCATAATTCTGCCTGACTTTGAAACCCTTGACTCCCAACAGTTCTGTTTAGAAACTAATTATTTTCCATTTTGTTCTTAGCTTGCCTGTTGTATTTCTACATGGTATGAATCTCCATTGTGCAAGCATCTAAAGTCTTATGCCTAAGAGCAGTCAGGCAGCACATGATTAGAAAGAGGTCATCTTTTGCCAGGCACGGTGACTCATGCCGGTAATCCCAACACTTTGGGAGGCGTAGGCGGGCGGATCACTTGAGGTTAGGACATTGAGACCAGCCTGACCAACATGGCAAAACCCTGTCTCTACTAAAAATACAAAAATGAGCCAGGTGTGGTGGCGGGCGCCTGTACTCCTAGCTACTCAGGAGGCTGAGGCAGGAGAATCATTTGAGCTTGGGAGGCAGAGGTTGCAGTGAGCCGAGATTGCACCATTGCACTCCAGCCTGGGCAACAAGAGTGAAACTCTGGCCCCCCGCCCCAGACCCCCCCATCCCCAAAAAAAGAAAAAGAAAGAGGTCATCTTTGTAATCAGACACTGACTCTAGGTCTGTAGCAGATGCCCATGTAGGTTCTTGGGTCTTCGTTTACTCAGTTCTAAACTGGCAGAGAAGCTATGACTTGGAAGTGTGTATTTTAAAAAGTACTTATTTTGTTAAATCTTGCAGATAGGTTTGAAGAATTAAAAAATCCATATGATGGTGGTGGGGAGGGGAAATTACTTAGGTCAGCTTCAAAAAGCCTGAGTTGGATTCCTCACTTAGCCAGTTTAGTAATTGTGTAGCCTTGGGGAAATGGTTTAAATTCCTCCAGGTTTTGTTTACTCAGCAGTAAAATGAGGTTTATTTCTGTTCTAGGACCACATCCTTTACCTAAAACAAAATTATAGCTGGTTAATACATTTCTGGAAAAGTGTTCAAGCTCAGTGATAAAGCTATGCACATTGATATAATAATAAAATATGATTTTTACCTACAAATAAGCAAATGTTTCTTAAAATGCTTACTCCATGCTGGTGAGTGTGTGGTCAAAGGGATATTTTGAGAATGTAGGTTTTTACAGTCATTTTGGGAAGCACTTTTGCAAACAGCACTTTAAAACATCTGTTCCTTTTGGACCAGTAGCTCCATCTCCAGTAATTTATTATAAAAAAATTCACCTTAGATATAGAAGAAGAGTTATACATAAAGATGTTTATCAGAGAATAATTGGTAGGAAGCAAACCTCAACAATAGGGAGAATGATTAGCTTGTTACATTTTGTAGCAGCATAATTCATTTACATTTTTGCTTGAATGACACTGACAGAATAACTCAAAACAAAATGGGCAAAGAAGCATTTCAATTATTAGGAATAGTTATGGAAATTATACTGTGCAATCATGAAAAATGACACTTAGTAAGAGTAGCTTAATATCCTGAGAAAATCTTCATGTTACAATGTTAGGCAAAAAAAGTCTGAAAATAAAATTGTCTAATGAGTATTATGTCTGTGGACAGCATGAAGACTGAAAGAAAGCTTAAAATCATGGTGGTTTTCTTTGGGGTATGCAGGATTTCTTTTTTTCATTCTACTTTTCTACAATGAACACATTAATTTAATGCTCAGCTAAAAGTAAGTCTGTTTTTTAAATGAATGTTTGTTCTTTGAACAAAAAACATTCTGGAAAGAGTATCTATTCCTCTTGTAATCGTAGGGTTGTTACAAAGATCAAATGAGGTGGTCATGAGGACAAACAGGTTATTTCGTGGACCAAGAAGCACTTGTTATTGTGGCTACATGTGGCCAGGCTGCTCAAGACTCCTGCTTAATTCAGATCTTGGAGTAAATGTACTAGGAAAGCTCATTTTATGAAGAAACCCTGCAGTATGAAAAAATGAACTATCCACTTAAAAAGTTATTGATCTTTCAATTTGTTTTGTAGGTTTGGAATTTTATGTATTTGATTTCCTTTAAGTAGAACTCAGTTTCAAATATAAGTCATGCAGACCAGATGTTCTGACTTGCACCCTTAACCCCAGCACTTTGGGAGACTGAGGCGGGAGGATCCCTTGAGGCCAGGAATTTGAGATCAGTCTACGCAACATTGGCAAGATGAAAGACACACACACACACACACACACACACACACAGAGAGAGAGAGAGAGAGAGAGAGAGAGGAGAGAAAGAAAATGAATTCATGGCTTCTTCTTTATAACACCACTGTCTTTAATCAAAAGGTCTTAAAACAATAGAAAATATTATTTTTTGAAAAATGTGAGTCATGCTGTTCAGGACTAAAGGAGTAAAGATTTCTGAAGCTAGAGGAAGACATGGTCCCCAGCTGGCTTTCCTCCTCCTTTTCCTGATTTTCCTTTCCATTTTTGTTGATTTCACCCCATTCTCGTTCTCAGTCAGAGGATAACTCTTGAGTTCAAGGACTGTGGATTTGGATATATGTTCAGCTTCTGGAAGGCTAGAGGGATCTAATGAATGCTTATAACAGAAGCAACTGGCCTCTGCTACAGCTCTGGGCTTGTCATCCCAAAAGCCAGAGAGGCGACTTCTCAGCAGCCCCCGACACCCACAGACATGTGGCTCACTGTGGCTCCAGCTGGTGCTGTCTGGAGTGAAGGATGAAGGCCTCTCTCTCTCTCTCACTGACCCATGGATTTCTTGTTGCCATGTTCCCTCTACCAGTGAGATGCTGCTATACCCAGTGCCTTTTCCTATATTTTTGCTTTCGTGAGTTGATCTTTTTCTTCCAGTCAATGCCTTGTCTTTCTTACTTGTCTGTAGTTGCTTCTCTGGCCTAGTTTGGTTCTTCTCCAACTGCAATTCGTGGATCCCCAGGGACCAGAGGCTTCTTTGATGAGATCAATGAGCACTAGAACATTTTTTATGGGTTTTTTTTTCCAGTGGTAATCCAAAATATGATTTTACCAGTCATAAAGGCAATATTTTCTTAGAATATGAGTTTTGATTGGGGTTGCATTCAGCTGCTGCTAGGAAGAGCAGATACAACCAAGGGTAGCTTAGGCAAACAAGTTCTAATTTTTCTCATTGACTGGGAGTGGGAGCATCTGGAGTGGGAGCTGGTGGCTCCATTTAGTGGCTTGATGATATTATGACTGGTGTCCCTGTGACTCTCTTGTTTTGTCCCTTATAGCTACAAGCTGGCTGCCGCAGCTTCAGACATCATGACCTGTGTTTGAAGCAGGAAGAGAGAAAGAGGTGGCATCAGCCATATCAGCCTCTTTTAACAGAAAAGCAAAAATTTTCCCAGACACTTCCTAGCAGGCTTCCTTTTACATTTCATTGGCACAAGCTGAGTCACACAGCTACTCTTCGTTAAAAGGGAGACTGGGAAATCAACCGCCTGGTAACAGGAACAGGATTGCAATCATTGGCTTAAGATCAGTCACAAGTCCATTATTTAGGGCTGAACATATCGTTTGGGATACAATTAGAGTTTGGCTATTAGGGAGGAATGGCTGTTGGGCATGAGATGCATGGGGCCAGCTAAGTTGAGGGTCCGTGCACCCCCCACTGCCCTCCTCTTTCTTCCTTTTCCAAATGTTCCTTTATTTATTTATTTATTTATTTTTACAAAGATTAGGGTCTCTCCTCTCCCTTTGCTTCTTGCTGAATAAACGTGGTGATGTCCTTTCTGTCTTTGGCTCCTCATCCTCTCCATTCCATCAGTTATAGACAGAGCATTTCCCCTCACCCTCCCCTTCTGCCCTTCATCCTCAAGGTGGGAAAGAACATTATTTCTATGCTAAAAGCTTGCTTTGACTTCAGAAGTACGATACTAAATTTCAGATATTATCAAACTTTTAAGGTTTAAATTTCATTTATTCTCATCAAAATTCAAACTCCTGGGTTGAAGAAGAGCGCTTCATGTTCAGCTGACACTAAGGTAATATTAGTTTTTGCTAAAGTTAAGTGTTGGCTGATTGAAAAGATAAGGGAGAAAGAATTTAGCAAAATCCTTGGTTTTTCCCAGAGCAGGAATGAGCTGGGCTTATTCTCCAGCTCTCATGCTTACCCTTCTTCTATTGGAGACCCACTCCACTTTTCCTCCATATTCACATCTTCTAAGAACCTTCCCATCCTTCTTTACATCTTTTATTTTTTCTTTCTACTTTCATGTCTGCGGCTGACTGGAACCTCATATTTCACTACCCTGCGATCACTTTGAGTTTAGAATCACCTGCAGCTTTCCCTCTATCATTTTTGTAATTTCCCCGAGGCAGACAAGTGGCCTTGTCTCCTCCAGGATCAGCCCTCCACCTGCCCCGCCCTGGGGATCGTGTGCTGTCCAGCATGTTCCAAGCTTAATGTGCTCCTGGCCCTAACCGTGGTCTGTAGGGCAGACTAGGAAATCAGGCACTGCATATTCTGTTCTTGGTTTTGCCATGAACGCTGTGAGGTCTTAGGCAGGTGACTTGGGCTGAAAAATTTATACTTCTTTGGGAAATAATTTCAAAATTCAATATTCTCGAAGTATGTTGGGATTACTGATGCAAATATCATATAAGTACCAAAGACAAGGTTTTTTTTTCCAGTTTTTAAAGTCTCTTTCTCCCACAAAAGCTTTTAAATGTGATATAAATATATATTAAAATGAAAGTTAAGTTCAAGGAGAAAGCTACATATTGTACTGAATTGAAACACCTTGGAGCAGAAGCCCCAGTCTTCTCAGTGTGTGGGGATATACCACAGCTAGCCAAACTTCGAGGCTCAAGGACATGGTACCCAAGATTGGCCTTACTTCTGACACCAACTGCAAGTTTAGGAGGTGGGTTCCCTAAATCATTCTCAGATTTGAGAATTCACTAGAAGGACGTCAGAACCCACCAAAAGCTATTATCCTCCTAGTTACGCTGTATCGCAGGAAAAGGATACAGATTAGGATATGGATTAAAGTCAGCCAAAGGAAGAGATGCAGAGGGCAGAGTTTCGGAAGATTCCAAAAGTGAATCTTCTGTCACCCCCAGGACACATTATTTCCCTGGTACCCAAGTGTGACAATACGTAAGGAGTATTACCACCCAGGGAAGCCTACCTGAGCCTTAGGGTTCAGGAGTTTTATTGGGGCCCTGAGACATATGCATGACCGACTGACTGATTGCTTGCCCTCCTACCTGATCTTAGCCTCTAGGTCAACTGATACCAGGTAACCCAAAGCCTCTACTCTAAATTACATAAATGGCCTCTCTGGTGTGGCTGGCTCCACCCTAAGATCTGGTGGGCCTAGGCCCTGCCCTAAACAAAGAAAGCAGCTCAGGGCAAAGGCTGACCTGTCTTTGGGCAAAGCCAAATTCTTTACCTTGCAGGATGCTTTGCTTTTTAGTTATAATTGACATCAGTGGTGGTGCTTCTGGGAGAGTGCTCAGTGAGAGAGGCCATCAGGGACATTCTGGAGGCAGAAACGTGTTCATGGGTGCCAGCCTTCAGATGCAGTCACGTTGAGGCCCATTTTCCTTCTTGCCAGGAATGCCCTCCTAATGCTGGGAGGCACATGTGCTGAAGCCCCCAGCGCTGCTAGTTCCCAAAGCTCACAGACACCAGACATGCTGGCAAGGCAAGGGCTCTGGGGCCTTCAGTATTTCAAGATGGCAGGACCCTAGGGATTCACAGGCAATTGACATTTCTGGAAGCTGATGACCTGCCATCAACTAGGTCACAGTCTGTGAACACTTGCACTGGAGATTCTTGGGAGCAAAGGCTTAGGGGATTCAAAGAGACCAAGTAACTTGAATTGGAAACTGGACTGAAAAATCTGGACTTTATATAAAACAGAAGGGTGACACAGGCTGAGACCAGAAGACGCCACACGACATGTGAGGCACAGAGGCCACAACAGCAGCAAAAGGAGCATCTAGGACACAGAGATCATTAGAAACCATGTGACTACACAAATAACTAGCGTCAAGTGTTCAAAGGAAAACACATTCTTATTTAAGGGTTTTTTAGCTTTCTAATAACATTTTGATGAATAGCTAACTATCCATTCATTTTATTTAACAAATTTTTTTTGTGCATGAGGAATCAGCTGAGAGCAAAGTAGACAAAGTTCTTCCCCTTGTGGAGCTTGCTTCCTCGTGGGAGTTGTAAATAATAAATAAACAGATATTGTGAAGTGGTGGTAAGTGCTCCGAAGGAAAATCCAGCAGGGTGAAGGGAAGGAGAGCGAGGAGGTTGCTATTTTAGACCAGGAGCTCAGAAACAGGCTTGCTAATAGGAGATATCTGAGCAGAGAGTTGAATGAAAGGAAAGACCTGGTCATGTGGTTATTTATGGTAAAACGTTCCAGGCAGAAGAGTAAGTGCAAGGGTCCTGAGGCTGGACAGTGGGGAGTATCTGGGGACAAACAGGGCAGCCAATGTGGCTGGAACAGAGATGAGACCGGATAAGTAGGGCCTTGTGGCTCATGGAAAGGAGATGGAAGCCACTGTGTCACTGTGTTGACCAGGGGTGACTGTGGAAGAGCCTTAGAGGGAGCTGAGAGGCTAAAGCGGTTCCTATCAGAAAGGTTATGGAATGACTGTGGAACAAAATGGAATCCGGAGGGCACAGCCAGCGAAGCAGCAGCAAGGGGGCTGCTACTGAGATGAGAGAGACTTTGGAAAAAAGTTTTAGAGGCTGGACGTGGTGGCTCACACCTATAATCCCAGCATTTTGGAAGGCCAAGGCGGGTGGATCACCTGAGGCCAGGAGTTCAAGACTAGCCCTGGCAACATGGCGAAACCCCGTCTCCACTAAAAATAAAAAAATTAGCTGGGCGTGGTGGTGTGCGCCTATAATCCCAGCTCCTTGGGAGGCTGAGGCAGGAGAATTGCTTGAACCTTGAACCCAGGAGGTGGAGGTTGCAGTGAGCCAAGATCATTCCACTGCACTACAGCCTGGCAAAAGAGGGAGACTCCATCTCAAAACAAAAAGATTTTAGAATGTTCCACTGTGTGTCATGCAATGTGTGCGATGTGGTTCCTCATCTGCTTCTCCTAAGACTTTTTTTTTTGAGACAGAGTCTCACTCTGTCATCCAGGCTTGAGTGCAGTGGCGTGATCTCAGCTCACTGCAACCTGCACCTCCCGGGTTCAAGTGATTCCCATGCCTCATTCTCCCGAGTTGCTGGGGTTACAGGTGCCCGCCACCATACCCAGCTAATTTCTGTATTTTTAGTAGAGACGGAGTTTCACCATGTTGGCCAGGCTGGTCTCGAACTGCTGACCTCAAGGGATCCACCCAGCTTGGCCTCCCAAAGTGCTGGGGTTCCAGGTGTGAGCCATCTCACCCAGCCTCCAAGAGACTTCTTATATTAAGTTGCAAGGCTTTTTTTGGAATGGGAGTCATGATTCCCTTGGACATAGTGCTCTGCTGAGACCAACCCCAAGGTGGCCCAGCTTTATTCAGGATTCATTTCTGTTTACGAAGTCCATGAAATGATTAATGAACTAGCTACTTAATAGCCTTTTCTAGTCAATTCTAAATATTTTCCTTTTCCTTGAAGAATTGTGTCACTTCAGAATATTTATGCAACTGTCATCACGCAACAGGTAATCTCAGCAGGAATCTCAAATTTGCTACTGACAGCTGTATTATCTCAGGCATGTCACTTGATCATTCCAAGTGCCAGTATTCTTACCTATAAATGGAGATAATTTTTTCTAAAATTCTAGACAGAATTTTTGAGGATAAAAAGATATTGCTTATGTAAAAAGTACTGCAGATGACAATCATTATTTTAACTGATTTCTTTTAATCAGCAATTTGGAGAGTAACATGCTCACTAACTATATGTGGAGAAAATTTAAGAAATAATTAAAATGAGTGATTCTGAGGCCAGGCATGGTGGCTCATGGCTATAATCCCAGCACTTTGGGAGGCTGAGGCAGGCAGATCACTTGAGGTCAGGAGTTTGAGACCAGCCTGGCCAACATGGCGAAAACTTGTCTCTACTAAAATACATTTAATAAAAAGCAAACAAAAATACAAACTTAGCCGGACATTGTGGTACAGGCCTGTAATCTCAGCTACTCAGGAGGCTGAGGCAGAAGAATCCCTTGAATCTGGTAAATGGAGGTTGCAGTGGCAGAGATCGCGCCACTGCTCTCCATCCTGGGTGACAGAGCAAGATACTGTCTCAAAAAAAAAAAAAAAAAAAAGTTTAATGTTTGAAGGGTTATTATCTCCATGTTTGTCCAGGTATTGGTTAGAACATTCTTGAAAGCTTGATGTTCTTATTGCAGCCCTTTTTAGTGCCTGGTATGAACAACCATGTCATTTTCTATCCCTTTCTTAACAGATACTTGGTGCAGTTGTTAATGAGAAGGGGCACCCAGAACCAAAGAGCAACTAGTGTGGCTTTCCCAGTGCTGCACTCACCTCCACCCTCTCTGGGAGCCCCTCTGTGGGGGCTCACCTGCTCCCATGCCCGGGCCCCTGCTCCTGTGCCTGTGGGGTCCAGATCCACCTGCAGGTCAAACACCAGCTTCAGGTCCCTGGACATTTCACCTCCCAGATTCAGCGGTCCTAAGCTCACCATCTCTCCACGCCCCCGCTGTCCCAGTCAATGGTGTCATCTGCACATTGTGTGTGTCCTGCCTCCCAGCCTCTCTCTTAGTGTAGCCCCTCATCATCGCCTGCATTCGATTCACAGCTGCCCTGGGCTGGCCTAGCTCCCCTCTAGTGCACTCCCCACGCAGCAGCCAGAGTGTTGCACTAAAATACTCGATTATGTCTGTCCAGTTTAATCTTTCAGAGGCTCCCTGTGGCTTTAGGCCCCATGTGCCTTGTGAGGCTCATTCCTCATTCCCTGTTTCCCCCTCTAGATCCACTAAACTATCATACCCGCTCAGAAATCACCTCTTCCTGAAAGCCTTCCCTCATCTGCCCAGAAAGTCTCTCATTCTCCTACATTGTATGCAGTGTATTTATTTATATATTGGACCCTCTTAACCAATGAGGGTTTGCCTCACTTCCAAGGAGGCATTGCTCCAGGGAATTGGGGAGCTGTTAGTACATCTCATGGGAATGTCCTTGTGTGATTCTGTGGTCACAGCCATCTTCTGCAATGCTGCATCTTGTCAGGCTTCTGGATTCGTGTGTTTTGCAGACCAGTAGCATTGGCATCACCTGGGAGCTTGTTAGAAATGCAAAATTTCTGCCCCTATCCCAGACCTCCTGAATCAGAATCTGCAGTTTAACAGGTTCCCCAAGTGATTCGTGTGCACATCAAGATTTGAGAAGCACTGGTGTAAAGAAATACCTGCTCTCTTGGAGACAGATGTTTTCAGTGAGCCGCATTCCAGAGATGCACTGGCTCCTCACACTCACGGGCACCTAGTGTGAGCTGGCTACACCTGGGCCCATAAGCATGATCTTGGGCAGGGCAAAGGGAGTGAGGGCAGCTTCACCAGGATAGAGCTGGGAGGACTCACTGTCTACACCATGGAGCCCCTCAAGCTGGTGTCTATAGGATAAGCAACATCTTGATCTTTTTTTTTTTGCATAGGAAATTGAAATGTTTGGCATGGGCATGGCCTTACCACTGATTTAGAAGCCTTCAACTAGACCACACCCCTACTAGTCTCTGAGCTCTTTGAAGATGTGACCTATCGACCTCTATAACCAGACACATAGTAGGCATTCATTAAGTTTTTTTTGTTGAATTTTGGCTTTTGTGCTATCTTTCCATTGTGCCTCTCATAACTCTCTGGTCAGCAGAGTGTACAGTCCACTAATTTTAACAGAAGGATTTCAGTCATGCCAGGTTTACAATTCCAGGAACTTTATCAGGGCTTGACAGGATCACTTTTGGCCAAAAGTAACTATGACGTCAACATCACAACTCCTATGGAAGCATCCCTTAGCAAACTGTAAATCTATATTGTACATTCAAGCAAAGAGAGAGGATGTATTTAATGGTTTAAAGTTGAGATCCTGCCGGAATTGATCACAGAAGCCCTGAAACCATGGCCTAAAAGGTTGACTTTTGGAGCTTGCTGACCCAATGGTTTCATACACTTTGCTGGCTTCTGTTGTTTCAGGTGGGAGCGGAAAGTGGTTCCCTGTTACTTCATCTTGGCCAGAGGGGAAAGTTGCCCACCTATAGTTTTTACATAGTATTTTTATAGTGTTTTAATAGTCACTGAATTATCCAGGAGTGGGATTACTGTGTAAATTGAGGGACAGCTACTTTTTTTAAACTTTAGCAAGAATTGATCATTTTGTAAAAATTACTTTAAAACATTACTGATGTAATGTGAGTCATGGTACTTGAACGGCTAATAGAGTACCCAGTTTCAGTCTGCATTTGCACACGCGTATTCACAATGATCCTGCATGTGTGTGTAACCACCTGACTCCTTTTATAATGCCTCCTACTGTAGTCAGGCTAGAGCATTCACATATTTGAGTACATATGATTTTATTATAATTTTCTATTGGGTCCTCCTTTACATTACAGTTAAGAAATGTTAAAGCTTCTTGAAGTTATATTCAATAGAGTATATTATCTATACATTTCATTTCAGTAAAGCAAAGAGGGCATTAAAAATGACTGGTATATAAAGGGATATGTGTCACTAGTGCAGACGTATATAGTCACCCGAGAGGGAGGCTTTTCCCCCTTGTTCCTTATGGGATGGGCCTGGGATTGCAGTGAGACAAGACTGAGTAGCCACTATATTGGAGTTCAGAGAGGGTGATGGTTATCTCAGAGCTGGTGCTGTGGGCAGATGTGGGAGGACCAGATGAGCCTCCATTCCTGATCTTTGGCTCCTCAGTAACAATTTGGAACTTGGACACAATCCTGGGGGTAGTGGGGGCAAGGGAGGGAATCCTTTACATGACTCAGATGAAGTTTCCACCAAACTAGCAGATTAGGGCCTTATAGTAAAAAGTTCTGTTCTAGAAAAATTAAGTTACATTTTCTTATGGTCTGTTTGTCCTAACTATACCCAACTATAAGGACTCTTTTGAGTGTAAAACATTTTGCAAAACATCCCAACACATGGGAGCTGTTGCAATTTTCGTACCATTGATTGAGAAAATATATGGAGGCAAAAGGCTACTGTGTATTCAGGAGTAACTTGCTTGCTGGACACATGGGCCAGGAGGCCCATGCACTAGGAGAGCACAGTTCTGAAAAAGAAAGCAAGGGGTCTGGATTCTGCCATTTAATTACTGGATGCTTGGACAAGTTCAAATGCATCATTGCCCCTGTTTCCTCATGAGCAAAATGGAGATAATGATAGTATCTACCTCCCAGGATTGTTGAGAGGTAAACCGCTGTGACTCTAAATGGACATTAATTATTATTTATGGGTGATCCATGCATATGTATTACCTACTTACATAAAAGAGTTCATCATTTTAATTTCCATGTTCATGCCAGAGTTGAGTATTAGACCAAGCAAAAGAATGCAGAGTCTGACTTTTTAGACACGTCCTAGTTTGTCTGGCATAAGAGTAGTTTTACACAGAGCTGGCGAATAGACTCACCTACCTGACCACAGGCCAGGAGGATTTGTGCTGGCATGTTCGAATTAATAACCCATTACTTATTGTGAACCTGGAGATATGCTCTGGTTTTCCATTACCTAAGTCTTATCATTTCTAGCACCAAGAAATACAGACCAATTAATCACCTAGGAGCAGAAATAAATTACCTCGGCCTTTGGGTGACTTGCTGTTTGGGTGATTTAACACTTCTTATCACGAGAGGAAAAGCACAGAGATGCTGGTTAGTTTATCCATAGAATGGTTCATGCTTCAAAAGAGACCCCGGTTATTTGCACAGGTTTATTCATCGTACGTCAATGATTGTCCTTGCTTGGAGATTTGGGGAATCCTCTTTTAAGTGATGTCCCTGAATGTGGCCCTATTTCTTGAGGCATCCAATGAAACTGATTAAGCAAAATATTCTGGAAATGAAGCTTTCTAGATAGCATAAGGCAAATCATTTGGGGTTAGTCCAAGGTAAAAATCTGTTTGAAATGTTTTGTTAGACTTTCTTGCCTTAGCAAGTATAGAGCAAAGGGCATAATTTTGATATTTCTTTGTGAGGTAGTAGGAAGAGCCATTCATCCATTTGTTAAACGTATTAAGTTTATTCATGCTATAAATAGTTATTATGTTACTACTGTGTGGTGTGCTAGGGGTTAGACATACAGTGGTGAAAAGACAGAGGTAGTCTAATGGAGGCCAAGGGAATCCATGTTTCAGCTAAAATGCCACCATTTGGCAAATATGTGATCCTGGGCAAAGTATTTACTCTCTCAGACTCAGTTTCTCATCAGTAAAATGGGACCCAATAATTATAATATCCACCTTGCAGGGATACCTGAGCATTACAAAGCATAAAAGCACTCTGAAACTGAAGATCTCTATGAATGCTCATATTACTGAATGGTTGAGAAACTTGCTTTATGAAAATTATCCCAAATCATCCAAACATTACATCATTGTAAGAGATAAAGCCATGAAGCCATTTCTTCTATTGTATTAAAAAACATATTTCTTTTTGCAGTTGACTTTTTTTTTTTTTGAGATGGAGTCTCGCTCTGTCGTCCAGGCTGGAGTGCAGTGGTGCGATCTTGGCTCACTGCAAACTCCGCCTCCTGGGTTCATGCCATTCTCCTGCCTCAGCCTCCCAAGTAGCTGGGACTACAGGTGCACGCCACCACGCCCAGTTAATTTTTTTGTTGTTGTTGTATTTTTAGTAGAGATGGGGTTTCACTGTGTTAGCCAGGATGGTCTCAATCTCCTGACCTCGTGATCTGCCCACCTCGGCCTCCCAAAGTGCTGGGATTACAGGCGTGAGCCACTGCACCCGGCCTGCAGTTGACTTTTAAAACTTCTTAATATTCGTCAAAGTAGTAAGTACACATGGAGGCACACTCAAATAGTACCGAAGGACGAGAGGAAAGGCAGCAGCCCCCTAACACCTCCAACCCCCTTCTCCAGCCCAATCTGCAGAGGGGCGATGAAACAGTTGCTATTTTCTGTTCTTCAGCTTTACCCCATAAAAATATTGCCCTTATACTGTTAATTCCTGTTTATCAAGTAAATCTTACTAATTTGTTGCTTAGGTAAACATCATTTGCTTTTAAAAGAATGCTCCAACAGGGGTATGTTTTTGTGTGTTTAGCATCTGTCCTCTAAAAGTTCGGTATAAGAAAAATGTTTTATTAATCGTTCTAGTGAGTCGGCTTCTAGACAATTGAGGTTTTACTGTGTTTGGCTTCTTCAAGAAGTGAAAGGCATCGTAACATGCTCAAGGAGGTTCTGTGTCCACTCACTGACAGCATGCTTTGCATCTGTAAACCATTGTCCTGTATAAAGACTTCAAACTTCAGCTGAATCTGTGCATCGTGGGTTTTTAAACATAATGGCACAGTCATTGGCTACAGCCAAGAAGTTAAACACTTCCTTCATTTTCCATTGCATTTTTGCTCCAGGTCTTTCCAGGAGGATACCCAGAGCTTGCCTGGACATTTGGATTACAGATTTCAAAGTGGGAAAAAGATGCTTCTCTCAATATTTGGGATTTGATCATAGTTGGGGATACAGTGCTTCATTCCATAGTTAAGGAACTATGTCCAATCTAAATTTAAAAGAGCAATTTGATTAGGATATTCCTTTGCTTGTGAACTGATATAACAATCTCTTGCGGGTACTGTGTGCCAGAATGAAAGAATGATCTGGTAAGACATTCAGTCAACTATGGTAAAAGAGTGAAAGTGGATTAAGAAAACACAACTACATAATTTTAGTCAATTGATTCCAGCTTCTCATTTGTCACACCTTTATCAGGCCTGTCCACATGGAGCAAAGTAAACCAAGAAATTAATTTCTTGTAAATCCACTGGGTATGTGCCAGGTGTTCAAAGCTGGCATTCCAGAGAACAGAAAAGAGTGGGCCTTAGATAATCAGGAAAATAGAGGAGGCAATGTAGTTCAGTGGTTGAGCACTCAGCTCTTGGCTTCACCCAAGTGAGACATTATTCTTTCAGGGTTGCTGTGGGGATTAAAGGAGATAAGTGTAGAAAGTGCCTAGCACATAAGACCATGTAAATAAATGTCAGGGATTCCAGTCATTGTTACTAGCTCCAAGACCATCCCGTTGGACAAATGAGTCCCTGTCCAGGGGCCCTCAGGACAACTTATTACTGTGCGCAGAGGGGGCAGTGGCACTGGGTCGGCTGGTTGGAAATTGCTCAGTCTCTGCTGAGAAAATAGATGACCCAGCTGTGCCCTCTGCTAGCCAGTCTAAGGAACACAGGAGCTCACGGCATTGTTGCAGGCTGGCTGGACCCCAGATTACATTTGGCATTGCTCATTTGAACGCAGAAACTTTAGGGCTACGACGGCAAGAGTGGCTGCTCAAACGGATCCACAAGGGTCGACACACAATGTTCATTGTTTTATTTTTCGGTAGGGTTGTTTTGAACATTATCAGACCCTTCTGTAGTTGGTTCTTCACTTTAGCCAGAAGAGGGCAATATTGCTTTACCCAAACTCTGTGCCGTGGTCTATGGAAACCGGCATTTGGGTTCTGTGCTACAGTGTTCCTTCCATTCCTGGTTCTGTTGAGGGTGGCAGTTTCATTCTTAGGTGACTAGCACAAGAAACAAACAAACAAGCAAAAAAAGCAAAACAAATTTTGTCCATGATAACACACATACAAAAAATTGGGATGTGGAAAGTTGTTTATATTTTATTAAGCCATAGAAAATTATGTATGGAATTTAAAAAATGAACATGTATGCCAATGATATTGATCAAGATTCTGCCTGGAAAACCACTGTTTGGAAAATTAGAATGTACCTAGGTGTTCCTGTTCACTTTCAACAAGTGTCCCAGAAGAGGTGTAGAAGAAATTGTTGCAGTTTTGGAAAACCCTGGGATGTTTCCTCCCACGGTTAAGACAGTATAAGGGCAATATTACTGTGGGGTAAAGCTGAAGAACAGAAAATAGCAACAGTCACATGGTTCTTTCAGCAGATTGGGCTGGAGAAGGGGATTGGAGGTGTCAGGGGGCTGCTGCCTTTCCTCTTGTCCTTCGGTACTATTTGAGTGTGCCTCCATGTGTATTTACTACTGTGACTAATATTAAGAATTTTAAAAAGTCAACTATAAAAGTAAATACGTTTTTTAATACAATAGTCAAAAGAAATGGTTTCATCTCTTACAATAATCTAATGTGGGGACCATTTGGGATACTTTTCTTAAAGCAATGCAAGTTTCTCAGGCATTAAATAAAAGCCCATTCACAGAGATCTTCAGCTTCAGAGTGCTTTCATGCTCTGTAATCCTCAAGTATCCCTGCAAACTAGATATTATAATTATTGGGCCCCATTTCACTGATGAGAAACTGAGTCTGAGAGAATAAATACTTTGCCCAGGATCACATATTTGCTAAATGGTGGCATTTCAGCCTAAACATGGGTTCTCTTGGCCTCCATTAGACTACCTCTGTCTTTTAGAGTTGAAAGGAGATACCTTCCAAATGCAAGTACAAGTACACTGATGGCAGGCCAAGCCTAGACACCGAAAGGCTGGGAAAGAAGCCTAGTGAAACTGGGATATTCCTTAGCACTAAATATTAACACGATGCCTGTAAATAAATATTTGTTGAATGAATGACTGTTTGATTGGCTAAATGAATGAAATCACAAATTCTCAGATAACTGTGGGTATGAAAACTGACATAACTATTTGAATATACATAATTTTAAAAAGTTACCATTTCCTCCTGATATTTCAGTATTTCCAAATATCCTCAGATAAAGAAATTGCAAGTCTTCCAACTTTATTTGGGATCTTATAGTGAATGCTTTCTAAAATTACTTATGAGGCTAAGGGAAATTTGAGGATGCTTGTATATATCCTTGTTCAGGTTGTGTTTTCAAAATCATGAGGAGAAACACTTCTGGGGACTTTCTTTCTGACAACACGTGCATCAGTGTCTCTATCTCCTTCTTCATTCTTTGTTCATTCTGCTAATGTTAACTTGCAGCTTCCTGATTTCAGACTCCTGCCCAAGCTGAGCTGTAAGCAGTGAGTAGCATCTGTGCTTGCAGAGTACCATAAAATCCTTTTAATATTCATTCAAAGGTGCAAGCCTTTGGACCACAAAGGTCCCTTCTTCTAGTCCCTTCTTCATGCCCAGACATGCTCAGAGACTTGGCATCGTGCCCTAGAAGCAGAGCATATAGGCCAAACAAAACCTTCATTTTCATTGCTTCAAACAACGGTCAATTGTTGAATGTAATTACTTAGAACAAATTAAGAGTTTGGATCCAGGAGCCTTGGGGTACTCAAAAGATTATGAAAACAGGGAGAAAATGGTTCAAGATTCCCCTGAGCTGTGCAAGGCCACACCCCACAGAGGCCTTGTGTGATTCTGATAGACCCGAGTGAGCTTTTACCAAGCACACTCTTCAAGATCTTCAGGGCAGGAAAAAGTAGGCGCCTATATTCCATGTATGATGTGTTTTGGCAGGGCTACCTTCTCCTAAATATAACTGGCTATTTCTTTTTAAAATGTGTGATTTCTTTAATTCTTTTCCCTTTGCAGCAGCTTAGTTTTTTAAAGTAATGGAGAATGAAGAACGAATTGTTTCTTCATCGTCAACTTAAGACCAGTGGTCCCAGTACAAAACAAGAAGATAGTATCAGTAAGAGATGGGAAAAGGCAAAGGCAGACTCCATGAATTTGAGCTTTTGTTGTACAAGCTGTCTGCTTCTTGGGTGTGCAAGAAGAGCAGAGCCTCAAGTAGACACTCCAAGAGATCTGTGAACTCACACAAGACACCAGCATGTCCCTTAACCCAGTGCTACTGAGCAGATGTGGAAATAAGAATTTGATAGAGATTCAAGTCACTTTTATTTAGGAGAGTTACTCGGAAGGAAATATCTACAGGTTTCAGGAATATCATTCTCCTTAAGCAGTTTACTAAGGAATCATTACAAAAGCCAGCATTATAGCCCTTCTCACATGCCAAGCACTGTTCTATGTACTTTACACATACTAGTTTATTTAATCCACAAAACAACCTTCCAGCCAGGTACTGTTACTATCCCAAACTACAGATTAGGAAATGAAGGCACTGAGATATTATAATACATGCCCCTCAAACACCCAGCTACTGCAGATAAAAGCAGGGATTCAAGCTTGGTTTTATTTTTAACACAACTGTTAAAATAGTATGCGGACATAGGAAGACTGGAACTTAAATGGAGATTAATGAATGTCATTATCTCCAAGTGATAGGTTTGTGGCTCTTTTGTTTTTCTCTGTTTTCTATATTTCTACCATACATTGCTTTGAGAAAATCATAAGTGCTGTTTTAAATCCTGACCCTAAAATCTATAACCTACAATAGGCTGTGAAGATAACTGTCTTGAAAGGCCCTGGAGTAGAAACAACATAAGCAGTCTAGATCACTTGATTTCCTAATGACCAAACTTTATAGAGTAACACAAGGAAAGTGACTCAAATATGTTTCTCTCCAGTCCTGTAAGCAGCCAATAAACTGTCTACTCCTTGAAATGTCACTTGGGGCTGTATAAGGTGAAGGAGTCTCAAAGGAAGAATGAATTTCCCATCTATAACAAGCCCTAATAGAGGAGCTCAATAATAACAGTGGCGCTTAGTACTTACAGGACAAACGCAGACTTTCACACAAAATTTTCCATTAAAAATCATAATACAAAAGTCAATTGTATCTATATGTAGCAGCAGTGAACAACTGGAATTTGAAGTTAAAAATCATACTATATGGAGCCAGGTACCATGGCACCCACTTGTAGCCCCAGCTACTCAGGAGGCAGAGGCAGGAGGATGGCTTGAGCCCAGGAGTCAGAGGCTGCCGTGAACCATGTTGGCCTGTGAATACCCACTGCACTCCAGCCTGGCAACTTAGCACAGGCCCACCTCTAAAAAAAATCATACTATATAATCCAGCTTAATTCACAAAATACACATAAGGTGACACACATAATGGATGTAGGAAGCAACTGAAATGTTAAAATATGATCAAACCAATTTGGATGCAATTTTAAGAATACTCCTAAGGAGGCCAGGAGTGGTGGCTCACACCTGTAATCCCAGAACTTTGGGAGGTCTACGTGGGTGGATCACCTGAGGCAGGAGTTCGAGACCAGCTTGGTGAACATGAGGGAACCCCATCTCTAGTAAAAATACAAAAATTAGCCAGATGTGGTGGCAGGAGCGTGTAATCCCAGCTACTTGGGAGGCTGAGGCAGGAGAATTGCTTGAATCTGGGAGGTGGAGGTTGTAGTGAGCCGAGATTGCACCACTGCACTCCAGCTTGGGCAACAGAGTGAGACTCTGTTTAAAAAAAAAGGAAAAAAAAAAAGAAGAAGAATACTCTCAAGCTTTATCATGATATCATGATGGATGTTTAACATAAACATAACCTTCTTTTAATGCACAAAGATAGAAGATGGCAAACCAAAATTTAGAAAACTATCGATTTAGACCACTTGTCTTCCCCAGACAAAAAAGTGATAACTGATTTATAAAATGCTGATAACTTCTTGTATTGATTGACTTGTCTTTTTCCTTATTCTTATTTCTTTAATAAACAGCCAGACTTTCCTCTCTCTCTCTTTTTAAAAATAAGAGGATTGCTGATGCAAGCTGAGGTCTCATTTTCCTAGGTTTATATACCTGTGTTCTCACTGTTCTGAGGTTCTCAGATCCTCCTTTGGGAATGGAATGCTTATTCCTCTAGCCTTTGGGGTGTGCTGGCAGCTCCCTCTGCAAAAGAGCGCCACCTTGCCCAAAGCCATGGTCCCTTCCCTGAGCAAGCCGCATTCAGCAACTGGGTGATGTAGCCCTATAAAAGCTTAGCCTTCTTGCCTTAAATGCGGACAACCCTGTGAGGCCATTTCAGCTCCAGAGGTCCCCATGGGGTCAGCCAAGTCTTGGCTGACACCACATTCCAGCTTAGCGTCTCCATCTGTCCACCCTGCTTCCCTCCCTTCCCCTTCAGGGGTGTTGATCGCAACATATGTGCTACTGGGAGGTGTGGTCCCTGGCTGGGCGTCCACTTCCCAACACGAACTTGACACTATGGAAGAGGAGCACAAATCTTTGGTGGGCAGTTGGCCTTTCTGCCACACTGTGACTCCAGTACACGCTTTGAAGTCCGTCTAGCAAATAACATGGGGAAGGGAAGCTGTGCTATCTTCCTTGCACAGATTCAGAAAGTGTTCTCACAAAACAAAGAGGGCACTTTTGGAATACCAGCAGGGAACATGTCTGAATTTGGGTGGGGCTTCAGGAGACCACAGGAGGCAGGATGGCAGCTGCTTAGCCTACTGTTTGTTCTAATCCCCTGAGCTGTCCTGTCCCTGGTACCATGATCGCACCGTGTTAATTAAATCATTCTCATTAATTCAGCCCAAGTGTAAATTAGGAAGGAATGAAGATAAATTAGGTTTGAAGGCAGCTAATACATTTAACCCCATGCTGCTTATTTTGAGGCCTAACAAAATAACATTGTTAAGGGAGATAACAAGCCCAAAGCCTTGGGCACAGCTTCTTAATAGCATTAAAAAATGAGACTTTGGTTTGATGTCACAAGACAGAGGCAAAGACCTGCTCCCAGGAGCCTACAGGACTGGCCTAATATCTTGTGTGAAGTGTTGGCTATTGTGTAATGTGGATACAGCGCAAGCAGCATTTCCTGACTTGTTTGTGACTCAGACATCTGCTATGTCTATGGCCGTCCAGTTTTGATGACAGCCCTGTTTAGAAGTTTCTTCCTGTACAGAATGAAGACTTGCTCAGCTTTTCTTTGTGTGAGTGGGGTGATAAGAGTTACCTTTAGGATTGGCTGAGAGATGCTGTGGGATTACACAGTTTGAGTTGCTATGATCATAAATTTGTTAACTTGCAAATCATTTTCAGCTGAGATAAACATTAAAAACTGCCCAACTGCCCGAAAACTAGTCATACATTGGCTCAAGCAAACCAGAGTACAGTTTGTAGGAGGTCATCAGTAGCACACATGATTTCCAAACTTGCAAGTTTAGTTCTTGTGACTTTCAGCAGGAAAATGTTTTCCAGATTTTAGAACTTACATAAGCTAACGTCTTTTCTCTTATGTTGCTTGTCTACCTGAGGCAGATGAAGCGAATGTATATGGTCACTCAATGCATTTCAAGATTTTCCAGTCTACAGCTTTTTTTCTTGCTTTTATTGAAGCATAGAAAGTGACAACATTAGGTAGAAAAGATACAGGAAAGTGGCACCAGTGGATGGTGATGCAATGGCCAGAGGATTTCTTTCCTTTCTCAGCCCTGCCTGCTTGGCAAAGTTCTCCGCAAAGAGATCTGAACTTTGCTGTTCCCTTGGTTAAGGACATCCCGCAGTTTCCAGGCGGTAAAGATACACATCTGTCCCTAGTTCGGTCGCTTCCAGTGGCAAAATCTCCAACCAGCTGAGCTATGTACAGAGTCCATTTCTAGGCAAGGGCATCTAGGTGCCGTTTTAGGTGATTTGACTCACAAAGGAGGCAGACAGAGCAGGTCTAGGAGGTGTCTAAAAGGTAGAGGCAGGAGGATAGCTTGAGCCCAGGAGTTCGAGACCTGCCTGGGTAATACAGCGAGACCCCGTTCTCCCAAAAAAGGAAAAAAAAAAAGACAAAAAAAAAAAAATAAATAAAAGGTGCGTTGGTGGCTGCCTTGATGAGCTCCCACACACCTTGCCACAGGCTACAGAAACATGTTTTAAAAAGACATATGTGCAATAGTTACACATTTCCACCTCCCATCTTTTCAGCACCTATCTCTGGAGTCTACAGAGTTTCCATCTGTCTGGTCTTCGCCTCAGAACCTGGGTGCTGCTTGCCCGGCCTCTGTAACCTCGCAGCCCCCTGACTCTCCATGCGCGGCTCTTGTCGTGAATTGATCCGGGCTGTGTCTGTGAAGCAGCCTCAAGCCGAGACGGACTCTGCATTAAAAATATATATATTGAAAGTTTCGTGGTGAGGCTGCCGAGTTAATGCTAACACAGGACTTCAGAGGGCACTGTCTTTCTTTGTTTGCAAGGAGCGAAATTTCTCGGCACAAATACCAGGAGGGAACAAGGGTAAAGGAAAGTGAAATTAGAGTGAAGAACTGACAGTCTTGGTTTCAGCAGTCTGGACTCTGGAAGCGCCACGGTGGGTCCTCCTTAGCCAGTTTAAACCGCTCCTGCACCTAGTGTTTTAAAGCAAGCTGGGAGGCGAAGAGCGGGCGCTCGGGGACCCGGGGACCCGGGGACCCGGGGACGGAATTAACTCTGTCTTGGGGCCCTCACTCTCGAGCTGCAGAGCTGGGACATTGTTGCTAAGTGACTACGAGCCAGGCAACTCACATCTCCCTGGGCCTCGGTTTCCCACCTGTAAAACAAGGGGGCTGGACCGGTCATCTCTCCCGTTCATTTATAGACTTAATTCCAAACACCGAATAAAAAACAGACATTTTAGCTCCCAGTGGAAAGACAAGTCTCTAGTTGCAAAGATAAATGGGATTCGTAAAAGTGATCACCACGCGAGATTATTTTTCGAATCGCCTTCCTTTCTCCTGGCACGCGGGGCTATTAAACGTGTGTGTGAGCTGGGCCATTTCTTTACTGAACTCCAAACTAACACCACCGAGCGATAAAAAACAGGAGAGGGTGATGGAGGCTTTATCGCTAGGAGAGGAGGCGGCGTGGCTGCTGCTTTGAGGAGTTCACTTTGAATCAAGCGGCCGCGGCGATTGGCTGAAAAGCACGTGGTGCGCGCCCCGCAGGACTGCACCCCGGCTGCGGCTGCAGTCGCCTGGCTTAGGGCAGAGTCCAGCCGGGGGTGCCGTACCCGCTGGGGAATGAGGAGGGAGGACACATGGGAAATGCCTGGGGCTGGAGTCTCTTTGGCTCTCTGCCAGCAAGAAACTTAAAAGTCCTGGCTTGCTCAACCCAAGTGTCCCCAAAGCTTTCAGACTTTTGCCCTTCCATTGCCACTATCTCTTCCCACTCTGGGCGTCTTACCCAAGGAGCTATCTATGCGTGCCCAGCTCGCCCCTTTCTGCCCTTTTTAGAGCATCTCGCGGGGTCTGGCGTCACAGAGCGCACAACCCCGGGCTGCGCTCCCCTGAGGTGCGTCCCTCAGATCCGGGACTGTCCATTAACCAGGCTGGCTCAAAGAGGCGCAGACACACTCGAACCCGGGAAAACTTATTTTATTCTCGGTTACCGGGGTTGCAGCTGCCAGTGGCTGAGACAGCGCGTTCGCTTTGTCTCTCTGCAGTCCCCGCAGCCCCCCTCTCCCGCTTCCTCTCCCGATTAACTCCCCCGACACGCTCTTCCCCAGCTCCTCTCCTCCTCCCACTCCTTCTCCTCCTCTTCCTCCTCCTACACCACCGGCCGCGCTAATACGCTTCCTCCCTCCCCCGGTGTCGGTCTCTTTGCATACGCGCCCCCTCCCCTCCCCGCCGCGCCACTTATAGCGGGGCGCACCGCGGCGGGGCGCAGACTGCTCTGGCAGCCGGAGAGGAGGCGGTGTGGCCGTGGCGCTGCGGAGACCGGGTCCAGACGCCTGGCGGCCGCCGGCGCACAAGGCGCTTTCTAGCTCCCTCCCCCGAGCGCACAGCCCGCCTCCTTCCGCAGCGCCTGCAGTGGCAGGCTTGCTCTCCCCTCCGGTGACGCGCTCGGGTAGACGCTCTGCTGGTCCTGGACGCCGGGTCCGCGGCGTGGGGACAAGAAGCAGAGGCGAACGCCAGCGGTAGCCAGTCCGCGAGCCATCGTTCGGGGCGCAGTCCTCTCCCCGGCTGGCGCTCCTTTCTCCGGGGCATTCGCCACCGCTTCCCGGGGCTGAGACGACCAGTTCGTCGCCTCCTTGCCCGTGACCGACGCTAGAACTCAGTTGTGCGTTGCGGCCAGTCGCCACTGCTGTAAGTTTTCCCCACTGCCCCGGACCTGTTGCAGGCGCTCCGGGCTTCAGGGGCTGCTTCGGCTGCAGGGGTGTGTTCGCGAGGGGTGAACGTGCTCCGGGCAGCCGGCAGCTTCCACTTGAGGCCAAGGGGAGCTCTTCTAGGTGCGGAGACCACGGTGCCCGCCGCTGCCCTCCCACAGCAGGCAGGAGCCGGGCATCGCCAGAGAGGTCGACTGGCGGGGCAATGTCCGGGGCGAGCCGCTGGGGAAGCGAGGAGCAGAGCTAAGGATACAGTCAGCCTCTCTCCTCCGCGGAAAGCAGCGCTTTCCTGGGGGTGAATGTCGCGCTGCGTCGCTCCCCGCAGCCTCCAGGGCGGAGCGCGCGGAATCGTTGGCCCACGTTGCATCCTTCCCGGCTCACAGGAAAGTTGGGGCCACGCACAGACACCCTGAGTGCGGGCATGTTCACGGCGGCGGAAATGTCTATAGAGAATGAATGAAAACTGCTTTCTGAAAAACGAGTTTCTTGATCTGTCGTGTTAACATTATTAGTTACAAAGGATAGGAATTGGTGGGCGGGAAGATGAAACACTGAATTTATCCACATGCAGTTTGGTGTCACACAGGCATGGCTAGCTTGTTAAATAGCGTTGCAAGTGTTAATAAAAAGACTCTGGCAAGAAGCTACTTTTGTTAACGAGATCTTTATAATGTTCTATTGTTACCGGTAATATAAATGCTCAGAAAAAAATCTGCCTAGTTTCTCTTTTGATTGGATTGAGATCAGGTTCAAAACCTGGAGAAGCGTGCGGGACGCTAAGCATTGGAGGCAGAGAGCCTGAATTAGGAGCATGAAGTGAACTGAAGTTACTGTAACTGAAGCCCTTTTGATGTTCACGGTAATAGCAGCCCTTTTCTCTGTCTTCTTTGTAGAGGCAGGTTAAGTATAAGTGTGCATTTTCTTGGCCACTTAGTTGGTATGCAAATGTGATTTCACTGGGGGCTTAAAAGTGCTGGAAAGATGATTCATTTTATTTTGAAGGTGTGTTCAGTGACTTGTATACATAGTTTCTGCTGATATTTTGAGGTTTGCACACTTTTAAACCAGAAAGCAAGTATTTCCCCTTGGGTTTCCAAGTTTACTTTTTATTTTAATCAAACATTGTTGCAAGAATGTTGATTGTGATTTTGGCTGTGACGTGCTTTTCCATCTGGATGGTATCCAAGATGACAGGCTAGGCTCTTCCTTCTGGCTTGTTGGGCCAGCCTGGAACATACAGGAGCATAAACACAGGATGCGGAGAGATGTAGATCCTATATCCTAAGGTCTTCTAAACAAATTGTTTTCTTAGGTGTAGGTCTGGTTGTGAATGTTGTTTTGCACCATCCTGAATCTAATGTTCAGGGAAACATGTTCTGGGCCCAGCATGATTCCAGCTCAATGTGTAAGCATTTTGGTGCCTGTGCACCTAGTTTCAGGGAACCTCATTCTTCTTTCAGTCAGGGCAGCATTTGCTCTTAGCCTGAGAGGCAGTAGCTTCATAGGAATATGTAGACAGTCTATCCAGGTTTAGACTTAAAGTCTTCCTTCAAATACTTCAGACTGCATGTACTAATTAAAATAACAACTGCAGTGGTGGAGCATTGAGAATGCTAATGGATGTTTTAACCCTTTGGAAACCTGATGCATTCCCCTAGGTTCACATGGTCATTTTCCAGAACACTGGGCATTGGTTAGAATGGAGTAGACAGTAGACACTTAGCTTGAGGTGGGAGTGAGGCTGGCTCCTCACCATTTTTTATATCCCAAGTCACTGTGGAGATGACTGGGTGCTTTGTAAAGTTTTCCTAACACTGGAGCTCTAGGACTTTGTTGCTTCCTTTCTTCCACTAAGCCATGTTTACTCATCATAAAAAATTACATTCCAAAAAGGAAAGAAAACTAGTTGCATCACCTAATGGCATGAGGTATATGTGTCCTGCCCCTGCCTTTGTGGTTTTCTGTGCAGTCTCACAGTGGGGCTCACATCTGGTTGGGGAGGTGCAGGTTAGTATTTTAGCCCATGAATCTGTGGCAAATCATTCATTTGCATTTATTAATAATTCTTAGAATGTAAATTTAAAAATATCTGAATGGTTAAAGGAAACAGAGTTTCAGCTGCGCTTTCAGGACTGGCTGTTCTGTGTCTGGAACAGATACTGTAACCAGCCACACAGTTTACCCCCTGGGGATAAACAACGGGATAAACAGCTTCCTTAGGAATCCTTGGACAGGCAGGTTCTTGAGGACTCCATTCCTTTGAAGTAACAGAGGGGTGGTATAAAAGAAAAGGATGAAGGCATGTGATTCAGTTTTTGAAGATGGATGACAAGCATTTCCTATGTCTCTACCCTACTGTTTTCTTACTGAAGAAAGCCAAAAGATAGCATTAGATTCTACTATAATTTCAATTTAGATACTGAGGAAAGCACTGTAGTTCTGGGGTGGCCCTAAATTAACAACAGCTGGCAAAATACACACACACACACACACACACACACACACACAAGTATTTTTTGATTTAAATAAAGCAGTGTTTGCATTTTGAACTCCCTCTATGCCGATGCCAGCATTTGCAGGTATATAGGAACAGTCCTGGTGATGCACTATTTAATCAAAAGACAGGGGTGGATCTTTTGTTCTTGCAACTGGTTTTCCAAGAATTGATATAAAGCGGGAAGAACAGAAAACAGCAGTCATGAGTATGCTACTAAAATATTCTTTTATGTGCCAAATCCTCACATTGGAAGCTGTCCAGAGCAAGACAGGTAGTTGGTGATTATGGCCAGAATTTATTCCGTGCTTTGACTAAAGGCTTGCTGATCAATATATGGTTATTCAAATTGGGGTGCTTTTAGGACTCCTCAGTGGTAGAGCTGTGTGGTTAGAAATTAATCTTTAAGTTGGGATGCCAAGGTGGGAGGAGCAGGAGTTTGAGACCCTGTCTCTACAAAAAATACAAAAAATTATCTGTTTGGTGGTGCACACTTTTAGTGCCAGCTGCTCAGAAGGCCAAGGCAGGATGATCACTTGAGTCCAGGAGTTCGAGGCTGCAGTGAACTGTGATTGCACCACTGTGCTCAAGCCTGGGTGACAGAGCGAGACTTGGTCTCAAAAATATGTATAAAATGAAATACATTATCTGTAACATTTAAATAAAGGTCTGATCATTGCAGAAGTTGGCCTTACATTTCCCATTTACTGTATGTGCCGGGAGATTGGGTCTTACCAAAGGAATTCTTAATGGAATTAATTATTAGGTGTTTGTTTTACACGTGGCTTTATGTTGCATGAGGCATGAAAGCCAGTGCCCATCCTGGCATTATGAGAGCAGGAGACGTGGCATTTTAAGTGGCCCGCAGTGAATCAGCTGGACTACGACAGGGAGCTGTGAGAATGAGACCTCACTCCTCTTGGCTTTTGCTGACTTATATTCTAAAAGACTTCAATGGCCTGAAAGTTGGCAATCAGGTTTTCCAGGATGAACCTGCTTTTTATGCAGTGATTTTTTTTTTTTTTTTTAATGGCACAGAGTTCAAATAGCTCAACAGTATTACAGTGAATATCTTTCCTTCTGGGTAGTTGTCTCTGGCTTTGTCCTGGAATGGCCGTACACTATTCTAGAATAGTAGGTGGCATAGTCAACTACAAAGTGTTCTGTTTTTTGTCCCAAACCATTGTTGCTTTCGTTCTGCTGTTCTGAACATCAGGAACATCATTTTCAATTTATTATTATTATTATTTTTAGGAGTGGAAACAAAATGTCAGTCAGCGTGCATGAGAACCGCAAGTCCAGGGCCAGCAGTGGCTCCATTAACATCTATCTGTTTCACAAGTCCTCGTACGCTGACAGCGTCCTTACTCACCTGAATCTTTTACGCCAGCAGCGTCTCTTCACTGACGTCCTTCTCCATGCCGGAAATAGGACCTTCCCTTGCCACCGGGCAGTGCTGGCTGCGTGCAGTCGCTACTTTGAGGCCATGTTCAGTGGTGGCCTGAAAGAGAGCCAGGACAGTGAGGTCAACTTCGACAATTCCATCCACCCAGAAGTCTTGGAGCTGCTGCTTGACTATGCGTACTCCTCCCGGGTCATCATCAATGAAGAAAATGCAGAATCGCTCCTGGAAGCTGGTGACATGCTGGAGTTTCAAGACATCCGGGATGCATGTGCAGAGTTCCTGGAAAAGAACCTGCATCCCACCAACTGCCTGGGCATGCTGCTGCTGTCTGACGCGCACCAGTGCACCAAGCTGTACGAACTGTCTTGGAGAATGTGTCTCAGCAACTTCCAAACCATCAGGAAGAATGAAGATTTCCTCCAGCTGCCCCAGGACATGGTAGTGCAACTCTTGTCCAGTGAAGAGCTGGAGACAGAAGATGAAAGGCTTGTGTACGAGTCTGCAATTAACTGGATCAGCTATGACCTGAAGAAGCGCTATTGCTACCTCCCAGAACTGTTGCAGACAGTAAGGCTGGCACTTCTGCCAGCCATCTATCTCATGGAGAATGTGGCCATGGAGGAACTCATCACCAAGCAGAGAAAGAGTAAGGAAATTGTGGAAGAGGCCATCAGGTGCAAACTGAAAATCCTGCAGAATGACGGTGTGGTAACCAGCCTCTGTGCCCGACCTCGGAAAACTGGCCATGCCCTCTTCCTTCTGGGAGGACAGACTTTCATGTGTGACAAGTTGTATCTGGTAGACCAGAAGGCCAAAGAAATCATTCCCAAGGCTGACATTCCCAGCCCAAGAAAAGAGTTTAGTGCATGTGCGATTGGCTGCAAAGTATACATTACTGGGGGGCGGGGGTCTGAAAATGGGGTCTCGAAAGATGTCTGGGTTTATGATACCCTGCACGAGGAGTGGTCCAAAGCTGCCCCCATGCTGGTGGCCAGGTTTGGCCATGGCTCTGCTGAACTGAAGCACTGCCTATATGTGGTTGGGGGGCACACGGCCGCAACTGGCTGCCTCCCGGCCTCCCCCTCAGTCTCTCTAAAGCAGGTAGAACATTATGACCCCACAACCAACAAATGGACCATGGTGGCCCCACTCCGAGAAGGCGTTAGCAACGCCGCAGTAGTGAGTGCCAAACTCAAGTTGTTTGCTTTTGGAGGTACCAGTGTCAGTCATGACAAGCTCCCCAAAGTTCAGTGTTACGATCAGTGTGAAAACAGGTGGACTGTACCGGCCACCTGTCCCCAGCCCTGGCGTTACACAGCAGCAGCTGTGCTGGGGAACCAGATTTTTATTATGGGGGGTGATACAGAATTCTCTGCCTGCTCTGCTTATAAATTCAACAGTGAGACTTACCAGTGGACCAAGGTGGGAGATGTGACAGCAAAGCGCATGAGCTGCCATGCTGTGGCCTCCGGAAACAAACTCTACGTGGTTGGAGGATACTTTGGCATTCAGCGATGCAAGACTTTGGACTGCTACGATCCAACATTAGATGTGTGGAACAGCATCACCACCGTCCCGTACTCGCTGATTCCTACTGCGTTTGTCAGCACCTGGAAACATCTGCCTTCTTAAATGCAGTACATTCTAAAGAGAGTGAGCACGAGGTAAGAAGTTTAGCTATAGATGTAAGTCTGCATATAATGAGGCTATTGTGTAAGTTCAGTACATGGGGTGAGATCTGATCCACAGAGACTGTACTGCAGAGGTACTACCAAAGCTGTAAAAATAAGAGAGCTGGTGCCCCTAGAACCTACCAACTTGTGTTGACCACAGCCTCAGCCCCCCATGGCATTAGCCAGTGGTTCTCAGCTTTTACTGAGCCTCAGAATCTCCTGAAGAGCTTTTTATTTATTTTATTATTATTATTTTTTGAGATGGAGTCTCGCTTTGTCACCCAGGCTGGAGTGCAGTGGCATGATTTTGGCTCACTGCAAGCTCTGCCTCCCGGGTTCACGCCATTCTCCTGCCTCAGCCTCCTGAGTAGCTGGGATACAGGTGCCCATCACCATGCCCAGATAATTTTTTGTATTTTTAGTAGAGACGGGGTTTCACCATGTTAGCCAGGATGGTCTCGATCTCCTGACTTCATGATCTGCCCACCCCGGCCTCCCAAAGTGCTGGGATTACAGGCGTTAGCCACCGCGCCCGACCCTGAAGAGCTTTTTAAAAACTGCCCATCCCAGAGACTTAGTTTCATTTGGTCTGGGGTGGGGTCCAAGCATCAGTATTTTTAGAAAGTTTCCGGATGATTCCAATGAACAACCAGGTTGAGAACCCCTGACCTCTGTTGAGAATGCCAGCTAATGTTGATTGAGCCTTCACTGTGTGCTTGCAGCGGTGCCACGTGGTTTCCCAAGATCGTCTCATTCTATCCTCACAACAACTCTGTGGGGAATTATTACTAGCTTCGTTTTATAGATGAAAAAACTTCATGCATTAAGGAGGCTAAGCTGCCGAGTGAGCAGAGCTTAGTAAGTGGTGGAGCTGGTCAGGAAGTCAATGCAGGGGTCTGGCTCCAGGCATCAGCGCTGGAGCATCGTGTTGCACTGCCACTGAATAAACTTGAGCTGCACATCCATGACACCAATGTCATCCCAGGTGATACTTCATTTCTATTCAAATTTTGCTTCCTCAAACCCTTTGTGGAATGAATAGGGTTTAAAAAATGTATTGCCCAAATTCATTCCTAGTTTATTCTCTCCAAAATCGTTAGCTTATTTTAAATGTTTTCCTTAAAAAGTAGCACCCGTTAGGGCATTTATTACCTTTAAAGATAAATCTATATCTGTCTTTGTAAAAGGCTGCATGTACGTAGCAGAAATTTGTGCAGATAACACTGAGCCACCTAAACTTCCCAAACTATGGCCTTTCAGACTTAATCAGTCAGGCTGCCCCTATTGTCAAGGCTATTGTCAAAGCTGTGTTTCTGCGTCATATATCTGAGTACATAATAGTTGTCTGTGTATTTAAGAGTATATAATACTCTTGGCTCAGATAATTAATAGGCCTACACAGTTCAGAGTTCGCAAAGCTCATGGCTGCTTTGCTGCTAAGCATTCTTAGGATTGGCCCCAGGAATTGCTTAGGCGTGTGTAAGTATAACCCAGCGCACACAGAATGTGTTGATTTGTTTTGGTGATTCATGGGCTTATTACTAATAATAAGAGAAGAAAGTAACTGCTTTGGAGGAACTACAATGAAAACAAACTCATCTACTTGGGAACTTTTGGCTCTGTTTTCCCTTGTACATTTCACACCTTTGAAGGGGACTTCAAAGGGAGAAAAGGAGCTCTAGACCTAGTGGCAAGCTAAGCACAGAGGGGTTTCATCTCATTGTCTTTTTTTTCCCCATCCCTTACAACTCATTTAGAAACATCATTAAACTTGGCCTTACTGTCACATTTCAGCTTGCTATTTGTTTTTTTTGTTTGTTTGTTTTTGAGACAGAGTCTTATTCTATTGCCCAGACTGGGGTGCAATGGCGAGATCTCAGCTTGCTGCAACCTCCACCTCCTGGGTTCTAGCGATTCTCCTGCCTCAGCCTTCCAAGTGGCTGGGATTGCAGCACCCACCACCACACCTGGCTTTTTTGTATTTTTAGTAGAGATGGGGTTTCACCGTGTTGGTAAAGCTGGTCTTCAACTCCTGACCTCAAGTGATCCACCCACCTCAGCCTCCCAAAGTGCTGGGATTACAGGCGTAAGCCACCGCGCACAGCCTTCAGCTTGCTATTTTTTTCACTTCTTCAGTTATCGCTTCCACCCTTCATACAGTTATCAGAGTTCTGAGTTATGTCATGCTTTCCTGGAATGAAACTCCTTCAAAACAGCAGGAACAGTCAGACACCTCCTCTGGGGAGCAACGGGGCTAATAACGTCCCACACCAAACTGGTTTTTTGTAGCCTTGCTGGCATCTCAGTCATCATGAATAAACAAATGCTCTGAAAGTGGTTATTTCATTTGAGATATGAATGCATGACTCACCTCTAAAGCAGGTTTAAAGAACCTCCTAGGCAAAAGCATCAATTAACAGCACACTTAGTTGGGTGTTAGTCCAGAACTGACTATATTTGCACAGAAGAGCCATAAAAGTTGCTACCAGGGTGGTGGTACATAATGACAATGGGCAGGCTGGCTGGCATCCTTGGAACAAGATAAGGAAATTGAGGCAGAAAGAGGAGAGAAGCCACATGTGTATTCTGGCCCTGGTTTTAAGTTCTAGACCTTTCTGAGTTTTAGATTGCTTCTCTGTCAAATGAGTGGTTTGATCTATAATTCCCCTGTGATCTGTCCTAACTCAGACTTGGGTCAATTGATAGGGGAATTAGAAGAGGTGAAAATACCTAGCCCAGTGATTGGCATGTAGTAAGTGTTCAATATTCAGTTTAGACCCTAACTTACTGTGAGATAATGGCAGTAGAATTAGCTTTGTGTGTGGTAGGAAAATGAGATTTCTTTGGCTTTTATCTGCTTGTTATCTTTAGACTTCATTTTTGGTTCCTCCTTTTTCAGCCCAGAGTGAACATGTTGGCAAACACTTGACTTCACCCTACCCTGGGTGTTTGAACTGAATCATACCCTTCCGATCCCTGGGAAACAGAGCAAGTAAAGTGTTAATTTATACGTGAAATAACATCCTCTTCATCCTTGGTGCTACCAGTGAGAGAGTCAAACACATAAAAACTAAATTTGACAGGGCCAAGTTTGCTGCTTTTAAAGGGCAGCATAAGCGCCTGATCAAAGCCACTCTTTGAATTTCCGACAGGGAGAATGTTGGCTAAAATTTCTAAAGTTTACTACACAAGATAGTGCTAAAACATTTAAGAGGGGGTTGGAGTGCCCTAAAGTGCTGGGTAGGTAGGTCTCAGTCCCAAACTGCAAATTCCTCTGCCCTCCAAATGTAGGTGTTAACTGAGTTAATACAGTGTTTAACAGAAAGTTTCCCTAGGTCTTAAAGCTCATCCACCAAGGAGGTTTTATCTGCCTCCTGCTGCTCTGTCAGTGGGTGGGAAGGGCAGAGAGGAAATTACTTTGATTATCCTCTGTTTTCATGGTGCCCGTGTGGCCTCAACCTAACTTAGGCTTTGGTTTGCTTTGTTTCTTCTCTAGATTTTTTTTTTTTTTTTTTTTTTTTTGGTGTGTGTCCTTTTTTATTTTCCTGTTTGAATATGCAATTTTGGGGGGTGGTGTGTATTCCTTTTTTCCTGTTTGAATATGCCATGTCTTGAAATTTTATATTATTACAAGATACATTCTTCTGGCCTAATGTTGACATATAGGTTACAAGGAAGTGGAGGTGGGGCAATGACACCATAGTCTAAGGAATGCCTTGAAAGCTTGAATCACTGTTAGGAAACAGCCAAAAGAAACAACTCATGAAATGAATCAGGCTTCTGAACACACAAAAGCAAAGTGGGAAGAATTCGATGCAAGTCATGAGTGGCTCTTCCAGAATTCCCTTTGTCTGTACTTAGAGTTACAGCAATAAGGATACAAAAGCCCTCTGCAGAATTTCCCCAGATGAAATGAGAAATAAATAAATGGGAAGGGTGAGCAGTGTGAGGAAACGCAAGCTCTATGAAATGTGCAGGCTTTGTGGTTATGGCACTTTGAACTGGTATTTACACTTGATGTAGGTAGATTCTGTAGCACTGGTATGCCGTAACTGCTGGCATCTAAGTGTGGACTAAGGAACTTTGAGAATAAACTCCAACCTTGGGCTGTTGAGGCCTGATACATTGTCATGTGAAAGGAAGCGAGACTGATTTCTGCCATAATAGATAGCAGAGATGCGTTTAAATACGAGGATTAGTATGTCTGCCTCCGAGATGGTAAAGTTAATTTGGAATCTTTCATGGTACATGGGCCAAGGAGGGTTTGCAGAGGAATCTCCCTTCTTTTCACCCTTTAGTGATCACTTTACAGTGGCTCTGTTTAACCACAGAAAGAAATTTTATGAATGTTGGAAGCAGAAGATGGCAACTCATAATAGATCTAGACATACAGGTTTGGATTTGAACGTATATATACACTTAGGAAAGAAGTGAAGGTCCTTCTTTAGACACCACTGTTTTTGTCAGGCCAGCCATCTGCATGGATGCGTACATGCACACTTGTGCATTTAAGGCAAGCACTTTAAATATCTTTGCACGGTTCCTACTGAACATGTAAGACCTTTGGAAGCAATATTGTCCAGCTCCATACCTAATTTAATTTTAAAATTTTGTGGCTAAAAGAAAATCTTAACTATGGCATCATACAAATCCTTCATGCTTTTTTGTTTTTTTTTTTCGTCTGTTTCAGCTCACTCCATCACTCGATGTGATCATACGAGATTTCTACTTTGGAGAGGCCAAGTTTAATGAAGAGAAAAAAAGGAAAAGAAGTTAAAAGAAGTTGCAAGACACGAATAAAATCTGCTGCACCTTGTAAATGCTCTAACTGGACATGAAGGAAGGGGCGGGCGGGGTGGGATTTTGGTGCAAGTAGCACATGGTTTAAATATGAACGAACAAACCTGTGATCTAGTCCTTGTCTTGTAATTGTGGATTAATGTCAATGTTAATCAGCCCCCTCAAAGGGAGAGAAAAGCTGGACCTTTTCCCTTGCTGTACCATATTCAGCATTTGATTTCCATGGGCTCCACCATTTATGTGTAAAATTTGAAATGGTTGTCACCTCTCTGAGGAGAGAGCTTGAAGCCTCCACACCAGCTGCTGCTGGAGAGTCAAAGCCCAACTGTGGGTCCAAGAGGGAAGCTGGCTGGGCTGGCTGAAGAATGAGGACCACTGGACTCTCCGTTAATCTCTAAGGGGTCTGCTCCCCAGGAACGTTTCCGAACAATGGGGACTTTGTTGGTAGCCATTTGGTAGATGTTCTTTTCTATTTATAAGTGACTTTAAACTTTTCCTTGGCTGTTAAGAAGTTTGTTATAGATTTAGCTATTTATTGTTCGATGCCTGCATGCTGAAACAATGCCTACAGCTGTCTTCACATGTATGGACGTGTGTGAATGGTTGTATGTTTTGCACATTTTGTGGCTGTTGAGATGTGCTTTGCTGCACAAACATGAAAACTTTTGAGTTACAATTTGGAGTATAACTGGAGGGTGGGTTGGGGAGGGGTGGATTTTAAAAATGTCAAGACAGGGAAGGATGACAAAATGGAAATTTAAATGACATCCTAGAGGTAGAAAAACCGTGGAGATCACTTTTCTTAGACTCACCAAATTTTAATGGGATTTCATGGGGTTTGGTTGTGCTGATGGGGTAAGGGGAGGCTTCTTTCTGCCCTTCTCCCCACTCCCATCTGATTTACCTAATTCAGTCTCAGCTGCTGAAATTTGGAAAGGACCAAATTGCTTTACAGTTTTTTTCTTTGTGTAATATCTTGAAATCCTGGAAAATTCTATGGGATAGTTCTGTATATAGGACACAGGTAAAGGCATTGTCCAAAGTTTATTTATTTATTTATTACCTTATGAGAATGCTTTGCCACAACCACAGTTAATGGGAAAAACGGAAGTATCACAGATGGAAATTAACTCACCAGATTTCTTGACCCGAACTCCTTCTTTTCTTGCTGTATGATTTAGCAAGTTCTAGAAGGTCTCCAAGACAATAATTACATTGGCACAATGTATACTTCAGTGCTCACCCTTAGGCATATCTCTTTTTAAAAAACTCTTTGGTGCACAAGTAACACATTTGGCCACAAAACACCAAAGAATTGTAAGCAGTGGCCCCTATTGAGAAGTTTTCCGGCAGAGTTGGAAATCAGTTGTGAATACATTCTTTGCTAGTTGGAGTGCTCGTTTACTAAGCATGTGCCGTCGTAGGTATTAGTGCTAGTCTCAAATAGGTGCTTCCCCCGAGGTGCGGGGGAAGACCAAAGTTTGCAACTTGAACTGCTTTCGTCCACGTTTCTCACCTTGCTGTATTTTAGAAAATAGGGGTTAAGACTGATAACAACCTTTTACATTGTGACCGTGTTTGCATTGTCTAATGACAGATAAATCCTTAACATTTCTCTCCACCTTAGTACTTTAGACTAATTGTGCTTGTCCGTCCATGTCATGAATGAGTGGGCTGTAGTTGGGCCAAAATAGATGAGCTGTTGGAAGAAAAGAATCACAGTACTTTCCAGCAGTCAGTCCCTGGTTCCTAGATGTGTTCTAAGCAATGCAAATGTCTAATTGTCCCCCAGTGGGCATAGTCAGTGTCGTTTATATTGTAGCAGTTACAGCTCTGTAGTTTATGATGCAAATCTGCCAAGAGAGATGTATGTGTCACTGCATGGCTTCTGAAAGCAGGATGAATTTTCTGCAGCTGTTTCAAAGTTGGGGTCTGTCCTTGAATCCTCTATTAATTACTGTGTGTGAGCCAGAGGGAGCTGTGGTAAGGGTTGGGCCCCCAGCCTGCAGGGAACTTTCTGGACTCCTGCCCTTTGAATTGATATAGGCATTTGGTCTCACTACTTGACCATTCTCACCCTGTGAAACGTCCCACACTTTGAAGCAAATACAATTCACAGCACAGTACACACAAAAACCTTGGCATAAGACAGAGAAGGTTCTTCTTATTTTGTGGGCTGGTTGCTGTAGAAACACATAACAAAGGGCAGCCCTCCACTTCTGGTATAATTGTGTAGCCGCTTTTCTCTGGGCTTGACACCTGTCTTGAATAAGAGTGATTAGAGCCGCATAATGTCCCTCTCTTGGCTATTGACCATGTGGTTCACGTACAAAACTGTGTAAGTTGAAGGAAAATGTTCATGTTCATGTGTACTTGTTTGCTATGACTACATTTTGAGGTTTTGTAAAACTGTTATTTTTTTTTTCACAATGTGAAACTGAAGGTCAATAAATTATTAGAGATTTTCTCTTCATTATGTGTGTGGGTCTTTATTTGAATAAAACACAATTTGAGGCATTGTAAACTTGTGCCTTTTCTCGTTTGTCCAAAGAAGGATCGTTTCAGATATTCTGAACGTGTTTTATTTCACCATTTAGTGATATTTACAAAGGTAATTTTGCATACTAAGTAAAACTTTTGTTGACCATTAGAGTATCTCTTTAAGTAAAACAAAATCCCTCATTTATGGGTTATTCGCAGCTGGGAATATAACAAGTCACATGCCATGCGATATTAAGACAGAGTACTTTATGTTAGAATGAATTTAGTTTTTTGAAATCCTCATGTGGGTTATATTTTGACAGAAAGCTGTTAGAGAAGGAGCTGGAGTTCAATCCTCTTTTCATCTGCTGACATCTGCTTTAGAAATCATTTAAAGTGGAAATATATGCATATTATTTCTGTACCGCAACAGAAGAGCACAAGTTTAACCCCTCATGGACACCTAGTTTCTTCCAAGCTGATGGCTGTCCTAGCTGGCTCTGCAAAAGGCCAGTTGAAGCCTCCTGCCCCCATCTCACGATGGCTTCATGTCACACTGAGATGCTCCTTTATCGCTCGGGTTGGAACCCTTATTGTTTCAGTGTGCAGAGCAAGGTTGGGCATAACCTTTTCTGGGTAGGAAATAAATATTACCTAATTGGGAACGCTAGGAGAGCTCACAAGTAGGCATAACGCAATTACAGCCTTTGGACTTTGACCAAGATGCCAGAGCAGATGCCTTGGGTTTGACAGGAGGCTCATTCGGTTCTGTGCCGTGTGAAGCTGGTCTAGAGCCAAGCCTTTGGGGACCAGTGTCAGCCCTCAGATTCCAAGTGCATGATGTTGAAGACCCCTGGAAACCCTGTTGATGACACCATATGGATGATACTAAATGACAGGGAAGAAAGGCAGGTTAGTTAGGAGTTGACGGATGGGATTTAGGCTCAGGAAAAAGTCTTGATGTTAATCCCTAGAGGGGTTGAGAGTGGTTCCTATAGAAATGATCGTGAACAGACATTTCATTCTCTAGAGTTGTTTCTCTTTATCATCTCAGTTGGAACATGTAGACAGATTAAAAAGATACTTCAATTTCTTGATTTTCATTCATTTGGAAATTTGATTTCATTTAGATAGATCACACCAAACAGTGCCTATGGTAATAAAAATCTGGCCACAGTAGGGAAACGGGTTAGAGGTCAGCAGTCCAGGGCCAGGACAGCACCCCCACGAGGCCATCAGGCCTCATGCTTACAGGATGGCAGCTGCACCTTATGGCATCACATCTGCTTTTCAAAAGTGAGGGCAGACAAAGGGGAAAGGGCTCAGGCCAGAGGACATTCTCCCTTTTTCTTGGAATAGTAATAGTTTACCCAAAAGGCTCACCGGGAGACCTACACTTACCTCTCAGTGGCCAGAACTGGGACACGTGAACTTCCCAAGATAAAAGAGAGCCTGGGGAGGGCAGTACTTTTATCTGGCACACTGCCACCCCATAGCAATGTGATTTAATTAGTAAGGAACAAAGGGAGAGCAGGCGTTGGAGGGGGACTACACAGATGATTCTCTGTAGGAGGTAGGCTTATCTATTACAGCGATAGTTCCCAGCCTTTTTGGCACCAGGGACCGGTTTTGTGGAAGACAGCTTTTCCATGGATGGGGACTGGGCCCAGAGGTGGCACGGATGTTTTTGGGATGAAACTGTTTCACCTCAGATCATCAGGCATCAGATCAAGCTTGTCCAACCTGCCATCCAGGACGACTTTGAATGCAGTCCAATACAAATTAATAAACTTTCTTCAATTATTTGTGATTTGTTTTAGCTCATTAGCTATTATTAGTGTATTTTATGTGTGGCCCAAGACAATTCTTCTTCCACTGTAGCCCAGGGAAACCAAAAGATTGGACATTCCTACATTAGATTTTCATAAGGAGTACGAAACCTAGATCCCTCACATGTGCAGCTCACAATAGGGTTCGAGCTCCTGTGAGAATCTACTGCCCCCGCTTCCCCGGCTCCGCTGATCTGACAGGAGGCGGAGCTCAGGCAATAATGCTCACTCGCCCAAGGCTCACTCCTGCTGTGCCGCCCACTTCCTAACAGACCACAGGCACTGGTCCGTGGCTCAGGGGCTAGGGACCCCTGTACTACAGGGAATCATTAAAGAGTCATTGTAAACTATAGCCGCATTCATTGAGTGATGAGCTGAGATTGTTTTAAGGACCTGCTTTACAGTTATCTCATTTAATCCTCATGACAAATTGAGGTGAATATAGGGAGATTTCTTAACATCTCTGAGCCATACATCCTCTGCCTGTAAAATAAGCATGACTAACATTCCTTCTAATAGAAAAATATAATAATATAAGAAATTTAAGAGCAAGTACCAGGTTCAGTGCCTGGCACATAGTAGGTCTTCAGTAATTTTTAGTTGTCATTTTAAAACTTTATGGGGAGAGATACACACATAAAAATCTGAGTGCTTATGCTGTGCCAGGCACTGTGTTAAGGGTTTGCATGCCTCTCATCTTGCTCATCCCCGCTGGCAACCCTGTGAGAGCAGGTGCTATTATTACTCTCATTTTGGAGATGAAGAAACAGGTCTTGAGAGATTATATAAATTGCCCAAGGGAGTGGTGGAGGTGGAGTTCAAGGCACACTCTGACCTGCTCCTCCAGGTCCAGGAATGTAGAGGAAGGTGATTCACAGGGCTGAGCCTGACTGTGAGAAACCCAGAGCTGCCCTGCGTTCCACTGTGTCGGGAACACCGACTCTGTGAGGTGGTCTGAGGAGACCTGCATCTGGTGAGCCCCGCCCTGGACATGAGGACTGAAGAAGCCAGTGGAAAGAGTTGATTGAGACTCAAAATGTTCCTTGACAGCCAGTTTCAGAAGATAAGGTTGTAGAGAATTTAAAAATAAATGGGGGCTCTTGGGTGGTTGTTCCACTTGATCACTCATTGAGCTGTACACGGATGGTTTTTGTGCTCTTTTGTTTGTAAAATGTTTATTGATTGAGTGATTGAATATACCTGTGGATCATGGCCAGACCATGTATAAAAATGGAACTTTGACCCGCAGTCTGCAGCAACCAGCCTAGGAAACCCATACATTATCTACAGTGATCAGCCCAGGAAGCCAGCCTGCTCTCTGTAAGTCAGACCTGTAGGAAGTTAGACCACTATCTCTGGCAACTGGTTTAGAAAGCCAGATCATAACCCCTGTATTATTTGCAATCAGCCCCAAATGGCCAGGACTTGATTAATAACAGACTACTTACTTGATTTTCATCCTTGCTTCTAACTAAGGACCAGCCAGAGAAAGCCAAACATGCACCCCTACCCAGACACCACAGGATGCCCACTTCTGGTTGGCCCACTTGCAGCTTCCGCATGCCAACAGGCTCCAATCAAACCTGAAGACATCCCTTTCTTCACCACAATGAAACTTTCCCTTTTCTCTGTCTTCCTTTGAGTCTCTGCCAAAATGCAAGTGACAGTGGCTGACTCCCTTGCTATATAGCAAGCTCTGAATAAACAGTCTTTGCTTGTTCACATTTGGCTGGTCATTGTTTATTTCCACAGACAAATGTTTGCTCAATAAAATAATTAAATGTTTCAATAAAAAGGCTCACAAAAATGAAGTGGGGACCAACATTCTGGGTTCTAGGCAAGCTGGATTTTCAGAAGGTTGCTGTTATCCTCCTGACTGAGTAAACGAAATGTACACATGCATATAGCATGAGAAAAATGGATTTTGAGTTAATGGGGTTGAGATTAGGGCGTCTGGTTTGCAAAAGGAGAACAGTCGCTTTGTTTGGGAATATTTTGAATAAAGTGAGAACACTTAAATAAGTTTTATAGCCATATTCATGGTGCGCATGAATGTACGAATAAATGCAAAAACTTAGCAGTTAATTCCTGGTCTTGCCTGTCACAAATCTTAAGTGCTTTGCCTGTCTGACACATACTCAGACTAAGCCATCTGTCCTGAATTTGGATTTAATCGTAGACAATGAATTTTAAGGCTCTGTTACATGTCAGACATTGGACAACTAGGTGCAAGACCTAACTTTCAGAGGGAAAAAAATGTACATTGAGGCATGACGATGAATTAAAAGCTATTTGACTAAGTAAATTATAAATCTACCATAATCTTGTCCAGCTCTACTTACAGCCCAGCTCTCTTTGTGAGTCCTGGGGAAACCAAATGAGACAAAGTTTCTGTCTTTCTCTCTCTCTCTCTGGTCCTGTTTCCGTGGCAACCATAATCTTTATCTCTGCAAAGATGGGGGACTGCAGCAAGAAAAGGCAGTTGGAATTTCAGCAAAGACTCTCACTAACCCTTTTCTTGTGTTATCAGATGATTCGTTTTGTTATGAAAAGTTATTTTACACCCGCTTTTTAGATAATGTGGAGAGTGTTTATTGGATATTCTAGAAAGGCTGTGAGGATTTTTTTGTCCATGAGATATGCTAATATTGTATCCACAAAGAAGATGAAATCAGCCCCGTGGTAGACACAAACTAGGCACCTGCAGAGTGGGAACTAAAATCTCTCTCTCTCTCCGAAGCCCCAACGAACACATATGAAAGCTCTAAATTGCAAATACACCTGCCCCCCTCACCCACCCACATACATTCTGGCCAAGGCATTGCTGCCAGGGGAACCATTTGCAGAGAACAAATTTTGTAATTTTGAAATAATCTCTATACTCTGAGGGGAATGAAAGGAGAAAGGAAAAGCAGAAGATAACCTTGCGGGGATGTTTCTGGTAGTGGTGGCCTCTTCACAGCCCTTTCTGGTACTTTCAGAGGGTCCACCTATTCGAGAGACAGGGGTGCCAATCAGCACCCTTTTTCAAAATGGGAATACCTCAACTGCATTTTGAGGGCTGTTAGTCATTCACACATTTGTATGAATCAGGTCCATCTGAAGGCTGGGTGGGCGGCTGGAAGTGGGGCTCAGACCTAGGGGAATACCAGGAATTAGGAGGCTTGTAGGTGTGGGAGAAGAATGAGAAAGGCAAATTTTTTACTTCAAAGTGTTATGTCTAGAGAGAGGAAGAAATGAATAGGCAGAGCACAGTGGATTTTTAGGGCAGTGAAACTATTCTTACGATACTATAATGAGGAATACCTGTCATTAAACATTTGTCAAAACCCGTAGAATGTGCAACACCAAGACTGAACCCTAATTAAATTGCAGACTTTGGGTGATAATGATGTGTCAGTAGGAGCCTAAGAAATGCAGGTTGTAACAAAGGTACCACTCTGGGCCGGGATGTTGATAGGAGAGGGAGGTTGTGCCTGTGTGGAGCTATGAGGTATTTGGGAACTCTGAACTTTTTGCTGAATTTTGCTGTGAACCTAAAGCTACTCTTAAAAAATAAAGCCTATAATGCTCTCCTCTCCCCTAAACACCCTACAAAAACAATGGAAACAAAAGGAGTCTTTTAGGGTTGTCAGATAAATTGTTTAATAAAGCATAGGGTGTATTTTTTTAAATGTTATCTTGAATGAACTCCATGTACTGGAAAGAGAGAAAACTTTTTCTCTCTGTAATATTGTCAGATATACATTTGGTCCCCTTCTTCTTACATACAGCTCCTAAAACCCTTGGAATTGCTAGAGCGACAGGCGTCTTTTGTATACTAATAAGAAGACCGGTGGCTGGGGGCCCCTAGGTAGCTTCAGGGTGAGAGCTGCATGGGCATGATTAGAGGACTGAGATTTTTAGTCCCTCCAACTCTGTGGGAGGCCAGGACTGAAAGTTAAGTTGATTACCAATGATTAAGGATGTAATCAATCATGCTTACGTAATGAAGCTTCCATAAAAACCCAAAAAGGGCTGGGCTTGAGAGCTTCTGGATAGCTGACCACATGGAGGTTTCTGGAGGGTGATGCATCCGGGGAGGGGATAGAAGCTCCTTGTCTCTTCCCACGTATCTCACCCTATGCTTCTCTTCATCTGTATCCTTCCTAATGTACTTACAATAAACCAGTAAACATAAGTAAGTATTTCTGCGTTCTGTGAGAAGCTATAAGTAACAAGTACCAAACTCAAGTAGGAAGCTGTGGAACCCTGATTTCTAGTAAGTTGGACAGTGGCGACAGGCATCTGAAGCAAGGGCAGTCTTCTGGGACTGCACACTCAGCCTTTGGGATCTGACACTATTGGTACTGACAGGAGACAGAAATACTGAGTGGAAGAGGGCAATTACCCGACAAAGGCCCCACTCTCAAGCCTGGAAACCCACGGCCCTAAATGGAAGCAGGCATTCCTCTTTTTTGCACTGAAATGTTGCCTTTTGGCCTGCCACATCCCCCTATCCTGTACCCATATAAACTCCAAACCCCAGGCTCCACAAACAGATGAGCAGATGAACAGAAGAGCAGAGGAGCAGAAGAGTGGCATAGCAGAGAAGGAGAGAAGAGAAGGAACGCCTGAACATCAAGAGGAGTTTGGCTGGGGACAGCTGGAGAGGAGATCAGCCACAGAATGGCCAGATTCCAGGGGAAGATCATCTTGCTACTCCATCCTCTTTCCAGCTCCCCATTCATCCCGCTGAGAGCCACCTCCACTACTCACTAAAATCCCCTGCATTTACCATCCTTCAGTTTGTCCATGTGACCGGATTCTTCCTGGATGCGGGACAAGAACCCAGCTACCAAGAGGGCACTGAGCTGGTTAACACTTAAGCCGTCTGTGGATGGCAGAACTAAAAGAGCACTGTAGCATGCCCACTAGGGCTTTGGGAGTTGCAGGCCCTCACCCCCAGATGCTACTGTGGGGCTGGAGCCCAAAAGCACTTGCCCCAGCTCCTGCACTTGCCTGTCTGCATGCTACCCCTCCCATAAGGGGTTTGAGCACTTGGCGGTGGGAACAGATGAGCCATACCCCTGTCACACATCTTGCGGGGTGAGCGCGGCTGGGGGGAGTGGTCAGGCAACTCACCCGTCTCACTATCTCCATGTAGATAGTGTCAGATTGAATTGTATTAGTGGACATCCCTCTGGTGTCTGCTGCAGAATCTGCAGAATTGCTTGGTTGATGTGTGGGAACCCTCACCCCTACTCTGCGTCTCATGTTGAAAGTATTGAGTGACTGAGTTAGTGTGGGAAAAACCCCAGTCAGTTTTTTCCCATCTCTAACACTTTCATTCCTGCATTCCTTGTTCCAGGACCCAGAATCAGGCCAGCACCAGTAGAAGCTCAGAGAATGGAGTCCTGAAGCCTGACCCAGAACACAGCCACCAATTATAACATCACTTCTAGGAGGATATGAATTCTATATTCTCAGCAACCAGCTCTCAACTCACTTATAAGTTAATGCTAGTCTGTATTTTGGCAAATACCCATACATAGTTATACTACTCCCAGTATAAATACTGAATCAGAAATTTCTATTTCTGTAATATTTAACTTCTTAGAATACTTAGTGTTCAAAACTTAATTACTGCAGTATATTTTTATTTTCCTTTTCAGGTGTTTCCTTGGGGCAGAAAGTTAAATGTCCATATGACTAGAAATTTATTTCTTCATTCATTTATTTCTGGGGGAAAAAAAAACCATGAAAAGGGTAATACTCACTGACGGAAATGTGGAAATGTTCAAAGAGATAAACCGAACCATTTGGGAAGAACAATGGCCCTTTCAAAGAGTTGCACTAGAGCTGATTAGAGATAGCTGGAGGGAGGCAGAGCCTTCCTCTTGCATGGCAGTAGGTTGGTCTTGCTGGCCCGTGCTAGGGCAGGATTCCTGAAACTTCCTGTGAAGAGGCAGCCTTGGGACCCTTGGGGTAGAGGAGGCATGGGGTAGGGCGCAGAGGCACGATGAGGTTGTGTAGATGCTGCTGGGTGCCCTTTGCACCCAGCAAACTGGACAGAAGGCTGTGAGGAGGATGAGTCTAGGGCAGTGACTGCTGGCATAAACTCTGGAATGGCACTCACAGGTTCTCCTGCTTTCCAAGAACCAGGACCAAAGGCAGAGAACCCGGGAGTCCCAAGGTCCCTGGGTGGGCACTGCTTGTGCTTGGTCATATAACATTCAGTGAATTACAGAAGGCTGGGTGGTGAGCTGTCATTAGCAGATGTCTTCCTACCTCTGAGAACAAGGGATAGGCGTTACTCCTCCCTTTGTCTCTAAGGATGCTGATACATGCTGTCTCAGAACCAGAGGGGAGAGGAGGTGCCTTGGAAGGGGCTGCTGGAATCGCATCTGGACACCAGGGGCCAGGCATTAGCCCTCCACGAGGAGCAGAAAGAAAGGGAGACAGAGAGAGGAGACCACCTGTCCATCCTCCTCTCTCCAGGCTTAGCCTACATACACAAACTCCTACTCACAGGTGGGCCTAGAAAGATATCAGAGTCTACAATGGGCACAGCACTAGTCTCTGTGAACTATGGTTACTGGTAGAACCTACAAGAAAAGTAAAGACAGGTAAAGGAGAGGAGCAGCTTGTGCCCAGCACAGGAGCCCCACTACCCACTACCAAATGGGAAACATCAGGGTTTAGAGAAAATGTTTTCTTATTTGTTTGTTTTTTTTTGAGACAGGGTCTCACTTTGTTTCGCAGGCTGGAGTGCAGCAGCGCGATAACGGTTCACTGCAGCCTCGATCTCCCTAGCTCAAGCAATCCTCCCACCTCAGCCTCCCTATTAGCTGGGACTGTGGTAGTCACCACACCCGGCTAATTTCTGGGTGTGTGTGTGTGTGTGGTTTTTTTTTTTGGTAGAGATGGTTGTTTCCCTATGTTGCCCAGGCTGGTCTCAAACTCCTGGGCTCAAGCGTTCCACTGCCTCAGCCCTACAGAGTGATGAGATTACAGGTGTGAACCACCACACCGTTTTGAAAAATGTTTTCTATCCCTTGCTTTCGTTCACTGGGGTCTGGCCTGGGTTGTGATCTGGAAGTGCTCCCTACCTTCTCCGGCTCTCCCCGCTTTATTTCTTCACTAGAGTTTCTCCCTATAAATCTCTTGCTCACTGAATCCTGCCTTTTGTCTGCTTCTTGGAGGACCCAAACTAAATCAAGAGGGTTACAACTACAGACAAGGACTGAAATCATTCCTACCTATCACTCATTTCTATAGCCCTATGATTTCCTGTGTGGGTAGGGCAGGTGTAGGGGCAGGTGAGGGAGACTTTAGAGGGGATGAGTTTGCCCCAGTGACCCATCTTTGGGCAGCTCACTTCCAGAGGGACTGTTTCTTCCCTTTCTTTTTTATATTTTGGGAGACGACTAAATGGTTTCGAAAACTTCTCAGCGTTTGGCATAATCTGCCTAAGCATAGTGATATGACTGCTCTGTTCACAACTACGCTGCAATTTTGGACAAAATTTTCAGAGCATCTGAGCACCTAACAACGCATAAAAACTTGGTGGTAATTTCAAGATACGTAACATCTGCTTATTTCATTTTGTTACAAGACACCTGGGCAAAAACTCTTCCTAACTCTGCCCCATAAATGAGCTAATATCCAATTAGAACATTCTGCTTACCAGCAGTAGCAATTATCCTGTGGCAAGCTATAAAAAAAGCCTTAAAGGTATGTCGCTTCCTCATGATAACAAAACAAAACCATTATTTTTCTCTGTAGCTCGGATGGGCTATTTGCTAATGTCTTACCAGTTCTAACAGCTTATTTTCTGAGAAGGAAATAGTCACGGTTTCTTTGAGAAAAACTAGTCCTCCCATCTTGGGGTTTTAAATAAAAGGATTTGGGAGCCATTTAAGGTGCACTGTAAAATAATGTGGTTCTACAATAGCATTATGGCCCCGCACTTTCCAATCATTTTAAAAGCATGCCCATTATATCTCTTCAAGATTTTCTAGTGGAGACCTTTGAGCATTGTTATGAAATAGATGCCAAGGACACTGAGTTCCACAGCGATTTCTCCTCCCATTTTTTTTTTTTTTTTTTGAAACTGCTAGAATGTAATTCAGGAAAAAAATAGGTTGATTGAATACATCTGCAAGGACCCTGTGGCTTTGGAAGCAGGAGAAGCCCACCCTGGTCACTTTCAGTTTATTATATATCCTGACCGCTCTTCGGCACGTGTCTTTCTTCAGGCCAGTTTTCTGTTTCTTCTGTATAGTTTTGGAAGATGCCTAAAGAATAATGCCTTGGAAAAGATCACAAGTTGACATCACTATTTTAAGGTATATGGGTGTACTTTGGTCAAGAATTAGGCTGCGGCGGACATCCAGGCCTGCCTGAGTCAGTTGGATTGTTGCGCAGGCGCACATCTCCACTTGTTCTATAACCTGTTTGTGCAAGCTCCTTCTTGGCTCAGAATTTACTTACTATGGTCTGTAAAAGGTATAATTGCCCTGCTGACACTGTACGGGCACTCTTGGGCTCAGCTTGACGTGGCTTGGGGGTGCGCTGGTGCCCAGAGAAAGAGAACCAGAGCTCTCTGTCTTGCAGACGGACAAACGGGAGCCAGGGCACGGCACTGCTCACCGCTCACCGCTCACCGCTCAACTTGGCTTGCGCTGGTGGCCAGAGGGAAAGAGTTAAGCTGTTGACCCTGAAGGCAAGGGACAGCCTGCCGTGCAGCTGTGTGTGGGAGCAGCCGAGCTGCAGAGCCAGAGCAGACAGCCGAGATAAAGGCGGACGATGCAATAGAGCTGCCGATGAGAGAGCTGTTGAATAAAACTACATTTCACCTGCTTAGAGCCCCCCGAGTGTTCTTTCAGCTATTTGCCCATCCACCCACTGCCCTCGGACCTCAGTATGGGCCCGAACCTGACCCTGCATCTGACAATTGGCGTAGCTGTGGGCCTAGCAACCATCTTGATGCCATCTGCCAGGACCTGAGAAGAGTTTGGGCCCCTTAGTGGGGAAAGCATTGCAGGCTGTAATCCTCATCTAGCACACCTTGGCCAAACTCTTAAGAGTGTAGGAAACGACTGATAGTAGTCTGAATGGGTAGAATCCTGTCTGTAGCGACTTAGCTTTCTGTGTTCCAAGTAAGTTTTCTCTGAACCCTCTCTCTCTACCCCGAAGACAAAGCTCTCACACCAGCATGGGATCAGAACTGGTTACCAGTCTGGGGTTTACAGCTGATCTTGAATCCTGATTCTCAGCCTATGCTTAATTTTCTGTGGTGACAATTAAAGCTCATTAAAAAGCTGACACATTGTTTCCACTTGTCTCTGTGATTTAATTAAAAGTCTTAAGGAAGGAGGAGCAGAAACCGTATTAGTCACAGAAAAAAAGAGTCTGGGGCCTCCCTTTTTATCTCATGAAGTTATTTATAATTTGAGAGTTATTCAGCAACTTCCACGAAGAGTCCCTTCTGTTGAAATGTTAACAGAAGATGAAGTTAAACCTAATCAGTATGTTGTCCTTCATCCAGAGGAAATATTGACGAGCTAAAATAGAATCACTGACAGCCACCTGCCTTCTTGTAAATTCATCTTAGAATTTAAACTGAAGGAAGAAATGACGGATAATGAAGAACAAGTTTTTTCAATGCAGAAAAAGTTGACTGGAGACTTTATGCTTCAGCCTGATAAATATAATTTCAATCTTCTTTTTACCCAAATTAAAATATCTAAGTAACTCGGGCTGTTGCTTTTATAGTGTGGTGCATGAAACTGTATTGATTTAAACAGTAATAAGTACTCAACTTGCTATTTAACCTGATTGTCATAGTTCCTGGCAGGAATATCTTCCAGGGAATTAGAAGAAATGGTTTTGGAGGTGAGGTTTGGGTCTTTATGTCCCACCTATTTTGGGATGGTGCCCAAAATGCACCAAGAGCCCAACTGAAAATGGTGACATACTAGCTTGCTATTGGAAGGTAATTTTAAAATAACGCAGCTTTTGAAAATTAAGAATCAAGGTAAATCCTTGGCTAAGTCTTTATAACTAATGAATTTTTGAAAGACTGTATACTCCTGACAAGTACTAGATGTATTTAACTGCTTGAAAATATTAATTAGCTCGTTGCTATAGGAAACACCCTGTTTCATTGAAGGCCATGGGTCAGCAACAAATAGCAGGCTAATGGGGCTAGACCAGATTGGTGACCTGTTTAACCAGTGGTTCTCAATATCTGAAGGTGCTCAACCTTTCATCTCTATTAGACTCACCCAAAGGACTTTGACGACTAATGGCTGGGCGCCGTGTCTCATGCAATTACATAACCCTAGCATTTTGGGAGGCCGAGGCAGGTGGATTGCCTGAGCTCAGGAGTTTGAGACCAGCCTGGGCAACATGGTGAAACCCCGTCTCTACTAAAAATACAAAAAAAAAAAAAAAAAATTAGCCAGGCCTGGTGGCGTTCCTGTAGTCCCAGTTACTCAGGAGGCTGAGGCACGAGAATGATTGAACCCAGGAGGCAGAGGTTGCTGATCTTGCCGAGCTGAGATTGTGCCACTGCACTCCAGGCTGGGGGGACAGAGCGTACTTGTACTTCACTTCTAACTTCCTTCTTTGGTTCCCTTACCAGTTTAGACCAGGGACTCCAAGCATGTTTGAATGGATGGAATCAGTAGTGTATTCTCAGTGGCTTGGTGAGGGACAGGATTTCTCAATCTTCCATAGCATTATTTTACAGAAGTGGTCTGTTGGCAAACAGCTCAGACTGGCCAACCACTTTTTTTTTTTAACAGTGTCTTGATCTGTCAACCAGGCTGGAGTGCAGTGGCATGGTCATAGCTCATTGCAAAAGCCTCAAACTCCTGGGCTCAGGTGATCCTCCCACCTCAGCCTCCCAAGTAGCTCAGACTACAGGTGTGCACCACCATGCCTGGCTAATTAAAAACATTATTTTAGAAACAGGGTCTCACTTTGTTGCCCAAGGTGGTTTTGAACTCCTGGCCTCAAGCAATCCTCCTGCCTTGGCCTCCCAAAGTGATGGGATTACATGTGTAAGCCACCACACCCAGCCTTTCAAACCACTTTTCTTATTATCTTTGTAATGCATTTGATATTCCTATTGTGGTTTGTAGACTTGGCATGGCTGAACTTCTCACAGTGATGTGCCAGGATCTACAGTAATCAACACTGCCTTGGGATGTAAGAGCTGATGCACTGAGCAGCAGAGCAGGTGTGTGACAGGATATTACGCTAATTATATGTGGGGGAGAAGGTGACCTGTTTATCTCAGGAAGAAAATGAACATGCAAAGCATTTACTCAGGTTGACTGAGGTACCTTACACAGCCTTCCTGTCTTTAGAAGCAACAGTAATATCTTTATAAAAGCTCTCTCTGAAGTACAAATGACATGATGGAGTAGTAAATGTACCATTTATTATTAACTTGATTTTTAGCCTTGAACTGACTGTGGAATAGAATTGGACATATTTGTGTATTAATTAAATGAAAGTTCAGTGAATGAGAACATTTCTTTCTTAAACCAATATCCTCTTTCTTGGGAATTAGTGCTTTTTAAAAAAATGTTGAGGCAGGCACCACATCATGAAAGTAAGGCAAATAGTATCACGGCTGCAGTAGGAACACCTGGTCTAACCTTATTTTCCTAACTTGCAATTACATAAACCTATGTCATTGGAAGCAGAATGCTTTCAGTTACGTAGTGTCTTTAATCTGGAATATCTCTGTAGTTGAAAAACATTATTGCTTTAATCATCCCCACACCCCTAAGAAGAATTAAAGGTGGGAACTCTGACCAGCATCTCAGTATTACAGGTAAAGGAATTAAGAAAGAGACGCTGAGTGACTGAACAGCCTCTGCAATACCTGGACAGCCTGGGGGCAGCAGGCTAGCGCTGAGGAGGTGGGGCCAAGCTTTCAGACTCTGATCTGTGTTGAACGTCAGATGACCAAGAAAGTTGATGACCTAGTGGCACTTAGGTCTTAGATTAGACTTAGATTAACAATTGATTTGATAGGAGTCACAGTAACCAGGTAAATAGCCCTCATTCTGCTTGATCGATTATAAAAGAACACTTTTCTGGCATGAGAGGAAACTAAGTGCTTTCAAGGGGTTTTGCATCCTGAAATGCAGCCTGGTCAGAAAGTAACAACTTAGTATTAATTGGTCTTACTTTTGGATTCTCCTCCCCTACTGTCCCATAGGCCAGGAAGCACTCGCTCACACACAGACACACAGAACATACATATACACACATACCACACACACACTCAAACACATGCACATACACTCCTCAGCTGCACTCTGGCTCTGTGAATCTTTTTTAGTTGATGGTTCAAAGAGAATTACAACATTGGGATATTAAGAATAAAATTAAAACTCTATGTCATCTAAAACATTTCAAAGAGCAGGCTAGGCACGGTGGCTCACGCCTGTAATCCCAGCACTTTGGGAGACCGAGGCAGGTTGAGAGCAGACTGACCAACATGGAGAAATCCCATCTCTACTAAAAATGCAAAAATTAGCCAGGCGTGGTGGTGCATGCCTGTAAATCACACCAGCTACTCAGGAGACTGAGGCAGGAGAATAGCTTGAATCCACGAGGTGGAGGTTGTGGTGAGCCGAGATTGCACCACTGCACTCCAGCCTGGGCAACAAGAGCGAAACTCTGTCTCAAAAAAAAGAAAAAAAAGAGAAAGAAAAAAATTTCAAAGAGCAAAGTGTCTGATGTTATTGAGCCAATTTGTTATCTTCTTGGATACCTAGTGTCTCTCAGAGAGAGCTAAATATGCCCACGGCCACTTTGCTGTGAGGCCTGAGTAATGTAGTCTGTGGTATAGACACACTGCTCTGCTGGCACACACGCCTTGGGTTTTGCTGGCTGCATTACGTATAGCAATTACTCCCCCAGGGATACATCGAATGGTGGGTGGATAATCTAGAAAAAAAAGCGCTGATGTGCAATGATGCTGTACAGGACCACTTATTCTATTCAAGTGGGCGCAAAACAGTTACATAAAGTATTATTTTGAGTCTTGGTTAATTTCAGGATCTAGAAAAAGCAGCGTTCCTACCCAAAAGGGGAAGATCTTAAGGTCGAGGGACCCTGAAGATATCACCTGGTGCAGTGGTTCTCAACCCCACGAAATCTGCTGCCTCTCATTTATTGCAAATATTTTTTCATTTCCCCCTTTACTATCCCAAATTAAAATTGCTATATAATGTAATGCCCAGTGTCCAAAATCAATTATAATGCTTTCACTGTGCCACAGGTCAGGTTCCCCAGGAAAAAGAACTTGAGATGGTGTTTGGGGACATACTCTTGGAATCAACACTTGTGGGAGGGAGATGGAAGCAGGGTTGGGCAGAGGGAAAAGTTGGGTCAAGCTGCCATGCAGTTCCATAAATTACCCAGCAGATCCCACAGGGAGATCTGGAGCAGAGTGATCTTGTAGAATTGTGCCTAACTGGGGCCTTATTACTCCCCAGTGACCAGTAAGTGGATGAGGGCTCCTCCTATGGAGGAGTCATGGGGCAGGACCTTGGAAGAGGCAGTCCTTTTAAGATAGGAGCAATTGTGGGGAGGTGGTGGTGACCCTAAGCCCTGGCTGCTCATGGTCAATACTCTAGGCTGCTGGGGTGGTCCTGAAGTGGGGATCTCAGTGGTGCCAGCAGGGTCCAGCAAAAACTAACAGAAAGGAAAAATAAAAGGAAAGTAATTTATAATAAAAGTGTGCATATTTTTGGCATGGCCAAACTAAAAGATAGTTCTAAGTCCGATACAACTATTTGTAATGAATGAGTTTGAGCTTCAGAGAAATAAGACAATACTCAACTGAATATTTCCAACACTTTTTCTTTATATTTGACATTTTGAAATAAAGGCAAGGTAAGTACATTTGTATCGATACACAAAATGTGACAGTTACCTGTGCAGACCCATGCCTTGTTCTCAGAGATTTACCGAAAGGCTGGTCAATTTCAAACAAAACGAAGTATTTACACACAATGGTTGCATTCTTGAAAATGTCAATGTGTATTAAAACTGTTAAAAATACCTTGCATGTATATGTTAAATGGAGTTAGATATTAGGGTCAGATAATTATATCATGTGGTTTTTCACTTGCATGGTTGGACATTTTAAATTTGGGCAGAAGTTAGGGAAATTTGTCATGGGGACCATATCCCATACATTGCAGGGTGTTTACTGCCTCTGGCCCCACCCACTAAATGCTAGTGGTGCCTCCCCATCAGTGTGAAAATCAAATACTCCCACAGATTTCCATATGGTTCCAGGGGTATACCCCTTCATTTGAGAATTGAGTTAGTCAATCCTCTGCTTCTCAAGAATTTTTAAAGCAAACTTTTTTAGGCAACCTTCATAGGTCCCCATTTCAACAAAGTGGTCCAAAGTAAGGAGGCTACACGGCGGCCACATGACCACAGAGTGGAGACCAAAGTCACACCTGGGTTCCTGCAGTCTTGAGTGTTGGTTTCTCTGGCCCTCCCATAAGTCCTGGGTTCGTAGCTCTCAAGTGTTTGAGCCCCAACTACGTTATCAAATTCACAGTCGGATTCATCAATGACTGAATGACTGACTCACTCACTGACTAACATTTGGGAAGGGCTGTGTGCATCTTGAGATCCTTTACTTGGTAGGGTTTTTCTTGTCCACTATGTCTGCCCTCTTGCTTCTTGCTGTGACAAAGCTTAGTCAGCTTACCCTTGCTGAGAATTTGCATTTAGAAGAGATGGATGTATTTTATCTGTGCACCTGAATAACATACAGACAGATGAGTCACACATGGTCAGATTTCAGGAGAAGACAGAGGACTCCTGGGGGAAATAAATCTATCATACCTGTGTAAATATAAGCAGGGAAAATGGTTTCTTGTGTGCTTGATTTGAACCACATTAGTCGGGTGAATTCCATATATTCTTTCCCCCCACCCCAATCTCTGTGGGCTCCAGCAAATACAGCAGATGTAACCCACCTGACAGGAATGATGAGGAATGTCAGACTGAGAACCAAGGAAACGAATTAGAGAAGGGGAACGATTTCTAAACTGATTTAAAATACAAGACAATAGCAATGCCAATTCAAAAATTGACAAAGAGAACCTCTAATGTGAATGATTTTTATACAGAATATTTTATGCTAATTCAGAGGTTAGGATTTCATCTTAAAGTGCTTATGCAGGCAAAACTGACACCAATGATGGTTCAGACTGCATAAGGGATTTCAAGACTCTGGAAATGACTGCCTGAGCCTTGGAGTCATTTGCATTCAGAAGAGTTGCTGAAGATGGATGTGCTTTATCTCTGCACCTGAATAACATACAGACAAGTGTTAGTCTTTGTTTATGAATATTTTCCATTACCCTTCATTTTCCAACATATGGCAAACATTTCTTATTGTTTTGCTCCATCCCCTCTTCAACACACTGCCAGAAACAGCTGGCACATATCTTTTAATGTTTTTACTGATGACTTTTCTGATGCACTGGGTTTCTTCTTATGATTAGAGTGAAAAAATTATTGATCTACCAAAGACATTAGTTCATGGTTGCTGAGATGCCCGAGTGTATTTTAAATGAATAATCAATCACATTGCTGATTTCACCTCAGAAAATGGGCATCTTAGGAATTTTCAGAATTAATATTGACATAAGCACCATTCCATACTCAAAGGATCGCCACATGATAACGTTCTAAATTGTGGTATTATAAGGTTGTAGACTTCACTTATCCATATTTCATCAGAAAATGTGATGCTCAAAATCGTGGGTACACAGGTCATTTAACAAAACCTTGTTAAATCTGATATAGTGAAGCCTTACTAATAAAGGAGTGAAGGACATGCCATCCCAAAATACGCTGCATTGTTATATTCATTATTTTGAGTTGAAAATATTGGGGAAATTATAGTTTCAGAAAGGGCTGGCTGACCTGTCTGTTGTTGCATGCAGACAGCCAGAAAGATTACTCTGGGGGGAGGCCTTTCCTGTACCAGAGCGAGAAAATAGACCTTATCACCATAAGACTGGGAATTAGGGCTACAATGGACCCGAATAAATAAACTTCCCAAAGTAACCCTTATCATCTACTGCTTTTATACTCCCCCATATATATCCCAGGGACTCCCCTAGAATTTATGTCCCTGGCCAGTTCCCCTTTGTCCTGTCATTTCTTCACAAATTTATTGTTCTTTGTCTAAAAAGTATAAAAGCATCGTGCTTTGGCCATTTCTTTGGACTTCACTCTTAAAATGGAGACCCCAGGTACACGTAAAACTAATGAAACTTGGGCTGGTTGTTGCTGGCTCATGCCCATAATCCCAGCTACTTGCAAGGCCAAGACAGGAGGATTGTTTGATTGCAGGAGTTTGAGACCAGCCTGGGCAATATAGTGAGACCCTAAAAACAAAAACAGACAAGAAAAAACCCCTGCAAAACAAAAACTTATATGCTTTACTCTTGCTAATCTGCCTTATGTCAGTTTAGTTCCTAGACACAGTCAAAGACTTCACATGAGAGCTAAGAGGGAGTGGGGGCAATGGACGTGGAGGTGGTCTCTCTCTCTCTCCTACATTAATTTCAGTTTAATTTTGATTTTACACAACTTTTCTGAGGTTTTGGAAAATAAAAGCAAATCTGAGTAAGGACTCAAGATTTTCAAGGATTTTTCAAGTGCACATTGAAGAAGCAGGGCCATCACATTTGGTGGTACAGGTTATGCATGCTACACTTGCTGATGTGATGGAGCGGTCCACTGAAACCAACATATGCAGATGAACCTGGACTCCTCGGAAGTCAGCACCTTCAAATGTCTTATATCGTATTCTAAAACCTCCTACTGGCCTGGTGTGGTGGCTCACGCCTGTAATCCCAGCACTTTGGGAGGCTGAGGCAGGTGGATCACCTGAGGTCAGGAGTTCAAGACCAGCCTGACCAACATGGTGAAACCCAGTCTGCACTAAAAATACAAAATTAGCCGGGCGTGGTGGCTCATGCCTGTAATCCCAGCTACTCCGGAGGCTGAGGGAGAAGAATCGCTTGCACCAGGAAGGCGAAGGTTGCAGATAGTGCCATTGCACTCTAGTCTGGGCAACGAGAGTGAAACTCTGTCTCAATGAATGAATGAATAAATAAATAAATAAATAAATAAATAAATAAATAAATAAAACCTTCTCCTTACCTCTGTTAGATTCTCAGGAATACGTACTAATATGGACAGATACATTGTGGCAATTCTCTAGTACTTCATATGAGAGAAACGTTACTATTGGAATCCTCCCAAAGTAGGTTAAATCGAAATAAATGAATAAAAATCAGTCAACCAGAGTAATATTTGGAATAAAAGTAAAGGAGACTCAGAAACTAATTTTGAAGGTAATTGCAAATGAGGAGTCTAAGAAAATGTTTTCAGTGAAATCAATGTACAACCTTCCAAGTAGTTATTTAAAAAAAAAACCAAAAACCCACATGCCTGCTTTTTTTTTCTCCTTTGAGATGGAGTTTTGTCCTTGTTGCCCAGGTTGGAGTGCAATGGCGCGTATCAGCTCATTGCAACCTCTGCCTCCCAGGTTCAAGAGATTCTCTTGCCTCAGCCTCTCAAGTAGCTGGGGTTACAGGCATGTGCCACCATGCCCAGCTAATTTGTTTGTATTTTTAGTAGAGACAAGGTTTCATCATGTTGGTCAGGCTGGTCTTGAACTTCTGACCTCAGGTGATCCACCCGCCTTGGCCTCCCAAAGGGCTGGGATTACAGGTTTAAGCCACCACGCCCGGACCCATGCCTGCTTTTTTTTTTTTTTTTTTTTTTAAATAAAATGTTCTCATTACTTAATATTTTTATTTTTAATTTTCTATGCTTCTGTTGACAAGAATATTTGACATCTATATGTATAATTGACACCTATAACTTAGTCAAATACTTTCTTGGGCTGATGATTAAACCAAAGAGAATACATTCAATTTTATCTCTTTTTTTTGCCTCTGCTTGCACATTGTGTATGCATGTATGTGCACATAGGTACACACACACACACATATATATACACACACATGTATGTCTCCTTTATATACATGTGTATGAATAGGAGTATATAAACAAAGGTATATACATGTGTATTATGATTGTATATGTATTTTTATATACACCATCATGCATCACTTAACAATGGAAATACTTTCTGAGAAATGTGTTGTTGGGCGATTTTGTCATTGGGCAAATATCATAGAGAGTATTTGCACAAACCTGAATGGTATACCCTATTACATACCTAGGGTGTATGGTATAGCCTATTGCTCCTAAGCTACAAGCCTGTATAGCATGTTACTGCAGGCAAAATTGTAACACGATTTGTATATCTAAACATAAAAAAGGTATAGTAAAAATACAGTATTACAATCTTATACGACCAACATTGTATAGGCAGTCTGTTGCTGACTGAAACATCAATATGCAGTGTATGACTGTACATAAAACACATACATATAGAAAAGAAAGGAGGCAAGCTATAAGAACATAAGCAAGAAAAGACTGTATGTCCAGTAAAAGGGTACGTTGTGGTCAATTTTAGAGTGGTTGAGTTAATTTGAGATAAAAATGAGTTATATTTAAAGAAGTATCTGAAAGGAAAGTTGTATTATTTGTGTTATGGTCACAGGTCAGAATTAATATAAATGGTTCTATATGTTAAAACATTTTAAAGCAAAAACTGAGTTTCTTTTTTTTTCTTTTTTAGATGGAGTTTCGCTCTTGTCACCCATGCTTGAGTGCAATGGCACGATCTCAGCTCACTGCAAGCTCTGCCTCCTGGTTTCCAGTAATTCTCCTGCCTCAGCCTCCCAAGTAGGTGGTAATACAGGCGTGCGCCACCGCACCCGGCTAATTTTTATATTGTTAATAGAAACAGAGTTTTGCTATGTAGGCCAGGTTGGTCTCAAACTTGTGACCTCAGATGATTTACCCTCCTCGGCCTCCCAAAGTGCTGGGATTACAGGTGTGAGCCACTGCGCCTGGCTGAAATTTTTTTTTAAATGATAAAAGTGGGCTCATTGAAAATAAAAAGGAACATGAAATATTAAAGAGAAAATCAATCTAATAAAACATGTGAAAATTGTCAGTTTCACAGAAATGCAAATTAAAATACTATCCTTTCTTGTTTTTTATTTTTGAAACGTTTTCTTTTTTTTTTTTTTTT